>NW_025776749.1:0-125368 GCF_021130785.1 Homalodisca vitripennis
TTCTGACCACTTAATTCAAACGTTTTGGATTGGTTTTAACTCATGTAAATTTGTCTTGCATGTCTATAAATTAGGCATATTTAAAACAAAAGGATACACTTATTTCGATTAAGTTATACTCCTCATCATGAAACAGTGCACTACACAATTCCTTAGGCTGCGTTAATAATTTGTATATTCCTGTAACAATCCTTTCCAAATAACTTTATAAAAAAATTATGTTAGGTAAACTTAATTTAAAGATGTATAACCGAAATACTTATTTTAAAGTTAATTTTCATATATTCATTCAATAAATTACAAAATTTGATTTATTTGTTAGTTACTTATGAGTAGTTTTTCAAAAACGTTATGTATATATTTAATTTAATTTAAATTCATAATTATTAGTCACTATACATTTTTTTAACATCTGCAAGTTATATTTAAATTGTTTTAAATTCCGATATTTCCAATCTTGAATGTCAGTCACCACTTCCTGCAAATCTATCAAACTATATGTCACATACTTTACTAAGGTTTCCTCCTGAAAATATTGCTGTAAACGTAACCGTTTATTTGTTCACACATGGATGCCAAGTGACAAGACCGTTTATTTTGTCACACATGGATGCCAAGTGACATGACCGTTTTATTAGTCACACATGGATGCCAAGTGACATGACCGTTTATTTGTCACACATGGATGCCAAGTGACATGACCGTTTATTTGTCACACACGGATGCCAATGACATGACCGTTTATTTGTCACACATTGATGCCAAGTGGACATGACCGTTTATTTTGTCACACATGGATGCCAAGTGACATGACCGTTTATTTGTCACACATGGATGCCAAGTGACATGACCGTTTATTTGTCACACATGGATGCCAAGTGACATGACAGTTCTGCCTGACTAATAATGTTATATATTGTCGCTGTTCAGCACAATTTATGGTGGGTGCTGCCTAGTTATTTTTTTCGTGATAAACTGTTTTCCTTGTTCATATTATTTGCTTTGATAGGTATTTTTGACAATACGGTTTTACAGACTGGATAATCAATATAAAAATGTTAGTGTACGAATATGTGCCACAACTAGTTTTTTCAAATGTTATGTGATGGGACATTACAATTAATTCATTTTTATGTGTTGTAAAGTTCCGTTAAAATAACAATATATTAATTATTATATCGGTTTCAAATTTCAGTCAATACGCGGACTTATACTGAATATGTAAGGGGATTTTATGTAGTTTCTCTAATTACTACTGTAAGTTATAAGTAGCCTAAGTATAAAATGAACTATAAGCGTGTTACATTTTCTGATGGAACTTGGCTTAATTTTAACCAATTCTGATCTCTCTTGTTTCTGTAATGTGTTTACAATTCCTACAATAAAGAACTTCAACACTGAACTGTAAACAGCAAAAAGTCTATGGCGGTATGTCTGCGAATGATAAAGGAAACCAAGGAATCTAAATAAGTAACGTAAATTATGAATGATTTATCTGTTTTTCATTGCTGAGTTTTTAAACAAATACCCCCATTTTTTCGTGAAATTGATCAAACGAATATTTATTTACCGTGTGTGGAATCGCTAGGCCATGTTTGTACAATTTAAATACTTAAAGAATCGTACACGTAAATAATCGTTACTACACCAGTTAATCGTTATTAGCAATGAGGTAAATACTAAAAAAAAACATATTTAGACAAGCAATCGGCTTAGAAAAAATATTCCAGGCTGATCCTGAATATTGTTATTTAAGGGGGATGCTGATCAGCTTTTAAGCCTTATTTAGCCATCCCCTATGGGCCATTGGTCTGTGTGAAGGTCTTATAAGACATAAAAGATACTGACTGTAGATACAGTACAGGTCGATTTTACTGATAAAAAGTGCTGCAATGACAGATGAGATTTTAACGGTGCTCTATCTCTAGCTCAAATCGGAGGTCCAATGTCTTAGACCGCTCGACCCAGAGATCGTTTTAATACATACCCACATTTAACTTCAAAATACAATGCACTTTTTATTCGTTCTGAATCGGAAACTTGTACAGATATAAGTAGTTAAGTAAATATATTCCTTTTAAAATATTTGGTCCACACCCTTAAAAGATAACTTAATAGATGTTGAGTTTGTAGGCAAGCTTTACAATTTTACTTAGAGTGACAAAATTTTGAAAATCCGCATAAATTTATTTAACGTTAAGTATTACATAAACTATCAACTTTCAAATTTGAAAATTTATAAAATAAACTGTATACATACTGTTTTACTTTGATTTTAAATCTAAATATTTTACTTTAGAAATTGTTGCTGAAATATATATATATATATATATATATATATATATATATTTATATATAAAAATATTATATATATATATATAAATATATATATATATATATATATATATATATATATATGAATAAAGTAAGTTATATATTATTTAGTTGAATTAGTTTTGTGGACATCGAAATGAGGGTTAAACATATTAACCCATAACTAATTTTTTATATCGTACTTGTTGGATTATTAATTAAACTTAAAACGATCATCGTTGTGTAGCGCGAAGGCACGCCCCTAAGATAATCACCATGTGCTTTAAAGGTGACAACTAACTGTACCCTCTGAGTGGACTCGGCAATATCAGATCCAGATTTATTACTGCTATATTTATATAATAACAATATTAAATTAGGTAGTTAAATTGTTAATTAACAGTTATTTTCGATGTGAATACAATTATAAATATGATAAAAAAATGTGTTAAATAATTCTCTAACTTAATTAATGTGTTTATCTTAGATACATCACTGGGAAATAATTCGTTATACCGGCCATCCCTGCACCCTTCTATAACCTCAGAGTAAAGATCGGTTGCCTTTAATAATTACTTCTTAGTATTAAGGGTTTTTGTTATTATACTTATGCATTTCATAAACAATTTTCTAGTCAAACACAATTATATAGAATTAAAGTTTCATATTTCACTGATAGTTAGTACCTCCAGGAATTTTTTTCATTGTTCCCTTCGCAGCCCACGACCCATGAAAATAATAATTGACCGAAATAAGTCCCTCCTAAAACCCCCAGATTTCTTACAATAAACAAAACCAAAGTTTTTCCAAACATTCAATAATGGACTAATCTTCGATTAAGAAATATTTTTAGAATAATAGATAAAACCTCAATTTGAAGCAACGGATAGCTCTAGAAAAGATAAAACTCCATAGAATTACTAATAAAGAGTAAGGTTTCCAATTACAGGACAAATATCCAAAGCAGTTTTTTCCTGTATACTCGTTATCATAGTAGGAGCAGTAAGAATTACCAAAAAACAGCCTAACCTTAAACCCTGCTTACATTTGCCAGGGCATAACAGCCAGATGAGGCAAGTCATACGTGACATGGTCGGAACTGTTGGAGATAGACAGATACGTTCATTATACAGTCAATTCGCAGTGGGCCATGACACGGTTACAGTCTGTGTTCAGTGTACAGGCATCAATCACGCCTCTCAATCTCGGTTGACTTGTCCGCTACTTTCATGGTGATATAACAAAAGGAATCAGTCGGTTCCCCAAGTTCCTCGACACCTACGTTGGTTTGGTTTACCAACTAAACGTGACGTTTCTCTTATGTGTTGGTGTTAGTATGTTATAGCGCCCAATTACCCTTAAATTAACACACCAGATGTGTACATCAAGATAAAGATGAAACAGGAAAATATTTTGCTTCATAATAATAATAACAATATCTTCATCGTAAACAGAACTTATTATGTAAAAAAGATATTAGTTTTTGCAATATATATTTCCATCACCTATAATTATGCAGGATTTCTTTCATATAATTACAGAACATAGGTAGTGCAGCTTGTTAACTGCTTGGATACAATGAACGATTCAATACAAAGCAGTTAGTTTAGTTTCTGAAATCGTATTTTGCACAAAAAATAGCCTAAAACTGTCAGTGGGCTTCTTTATTAACTAGTTTTGTTCATACCTTCCCACTCGCTTGGCCCAGTACTGTCTTTACGATTTCAGGGCTTTGATATAAGGCATGTTGGGTGGAACCCATTACTCCGTGCCAGAAATGTTTAAAGCCACTTTCGTGTACAACTACGGGTTTCTCTCTTTTACCGTTTGAAAAAGTACATTTAAGGTGTATATTATCCAGACCATATTTAGGTCATTCAAAAAAATTCATTGAAAAATATTTTATTAAATATTACTTATATGTTACGTTTTATCTGGGTAACTTTTTTACGGTAATTCCGTAGAAATTTTTCATTAAATTATAGCTATAAATTGAATATTTCAATTGAATAGCTATAAATTAAAAATTTTCCCGTATTGTTACTGTCGAATTTAAGTAAATATTCTAAGAAGAGAAGATCAAAAGCCTAAATAAAATATTCCAAACTAATGTTATAAATAATGCTATAGCATTGTATAATATCTTTATTCTTACACCAAATATTTAAGATTTATGGCAGAAAATACATTTTTACAATGACCTTAATTATTTATTTACTTCAAAAAAAAATAGATGGTTTCATGTACGTAATCAAACTTTTACATTCACTTTTGAATGTTGAGTTTATCATAGAAATGAAACGTTACTGACCATATTAAAGGAGAACTATTCTTTTTTGTGTGATTACATTGCTGTACAGTAATGTTCATAATGACATGTTGACACAGAACTTGAACTATTTTCTTATTTGACGCATAGATTTTTTTGGAAAATAAAAATAAAGATAAAATGTGGATATAGTAAATTTATAGAAACTGAAATTACATAAAATATTACTTATTGGAATAAGTTTGAGTTGAAGGAGTAACCACACAGACGCACTATAAATACATTTGTACAGTCTGACATTTAAATGTCAACTCAAACAGCGCCAGTGTCAGGTTTAGTCCCTCAGAACAATGAATCACACACAACCCCCAAGAGACGTTTTCTTTGTTCACAATTTGTCAGACATACAGCAGGCAGATTTTGTACTGACTACTTCAACCATTTGTATTCCTTGATCTTTTAATTTACACTTGTTACATAAATAAAAGTTTAAAATTCAATGTTAATAAAAATATCAATCTAACAATAAAGTTATTATTTATAATACATATTTAATATTAGCCAATAATAATAATGTTTTTCTATTAAAATAAAAAGAATTAATTTGTATCTATATAAAGAACTTAAAGAGAGCAATCAGTGATCTATCTATATTTAAGCTGTATCTCTTGTTATGTTATGTAGTTATAAAACCCGTTTACTTATATCCTAGTAAAAATCTTGTTTTTCTTTGGTTGTTTTAGGTTATGATTTTTTCAGTCCCGCTTCTTTTTACACCTAAATTAGTATTAGCTATTACAGCAAATATATGTTTTGTGATCAAAACACATCTGTAACATTGAACTGAACGAAAAAAAAATATTGTTGTAATCAGTACCACTAATACTCTTTAATGGTTAAAATGTTTTTAAATAAGAGAGGGTTGTAAAACTACGTGAAATATGGACATTTAAAAAGACAACGATTATATATTTAGTAACTATGAATGTAGGTCACGAAATACATGTTGGTATCATGTTTGTATTGTAACATTGTTGAAATAAGTTGAAGAGACAGACTTATTTTTTTGTAACTCCGTACTTTAACTTGATAATTTTCTTTATAATAAACTCAAAGGAGGTTATATCTAGTAAGATAAATCGCTTCACTTGGACGAATAACAATTTAAATTTATTATTGTTTCATCAATCTTTCATAACTAGCTAAACTAACAAATACCTTATAGATTATCATCCCATCATAATCTGGACATTGTTCGTGTTATTGTAAATCACAAACTCGAACTCAAAAATAAAGTAAAGTTACTAGAGAACACTAGATACGGGGAATATTATCCAGGGTGAGTACAGGAATAGTCTTATAGAAATGGTCAAGTGGGAGATATGTTATATAAAGTTGTCAAGTTGATAATGTTGAGGAATGACTTCTGCAGTTTAATTATATGGAGCTCGCTCGAGTCCAAATATAAAAAGACGGACACTCAGCAGCATTACTCAGAGGAATGCATACTATTCTTCAAGGTATGTCAGTTACTTCCATGTTTGTGTTTCTCTTGTGTGTGTGTGTGTGTGTGTGTGTGTGTGTGTGTGTGTGTGTGTGTGTGTGTTGTTGTGTGTGTGTGTGTGTGTGTGTGTGTGTGTGTGTGTGTGTGTGTGTATTGGGGAGTATTAAAAAGATTAGAATTATTAGAAAAAAAATTCTTTATCGATTTAAAGAAAATCTAGATTGTGTGTTTATAAAGTAAAAATTGGCTTTCGGCTAAGATTTTTAGATTTCAATTCTTTCCAAATTTTATTTGCCGATGGGTAATATAGTAAAATTATCAGGTCTCATCAAAAGATTTCAAACTAATAAAATTTTTTCATCCAGGAAAAAAGGTGAGGCGAAACTCACACTCTTATAAGTTATATAATATCAATTGATCAGCGAACACAACGAAAACAAGAAGACCAATTTCTGATCACTCTATTCCAATTGGTTATCACATTTAACAAATGTAAACTCAAGACTCAAATTAAGGCAATATTGGATTATAATATAAATATTAAATCCCATTAGTTTTCTCTTAAGAGAAGATTAAATCATTTAAATATAACGTAAAATAATAGGGTGCCTGTACATGGCAGTACAAACTATATGTACTAATTGAAATGTATCAAATATATAGTTTTACTATAGAAAAATATATAGACAATTTTGAATCTTATAATACATTATACTGCATTACAATATAAAACAAAACGCAAAACCTAACATTCAGTAGGCATTAAATCTTCTCAATGACATTGTAAGTTAATTTTAATAAAACATGTCATCAATTTCAGATATCAGGACACTTAAAAACGGAGTAATTGTTATAATGCAATGTTCACATCATTATATTAGACTATACGTTGTAAATACTGGTGTGGAAGTAAACAAAGTAATAAAAAAAAATGATATTCAGGTAAAAATGTGTTTTTTGAAATCGTAAAAATCATTTGAGCAAGCTATATCCAAGGTGAATACGGGAGTAGTGTCATATAAATGGTAAAATATGTGCTATCTTATATCAGGTGACAAGTTTTCCTAATAAATAGTGTCAATAAGGTGGAAAAATGAGTAAGCAAGTAAGAAGAGTTCAGACGAATATCGGCAGTGTTCTAATAATCTAACGCCTACCCAATTTAACTTATTTCAGGAGGTATTTGCATGCTTGCGTCTTTCTGCAACATTTTTGTATTCGCCAATGAATGAAATATAGCGCATTCGTTGAGGAAGATCTGCAGTTTAATTACATTCAGCTCGGGGTGAGTCTGCATATAAAAGAACGGGCTCAATAAAAGACAGCAATCAGCAAGAGACCGTATCGTCAGCAGCGTTCAGCATGTCTTCTAACCGTAACGTGAATTATCTGTTTCCATTAGGGATATCTTGGCAGAACCTAATTAGGTACAAGTCAAAACATTTATAATATGCGTTTTTATCCTATACCATGTAAAAAACTACATTTATATATATAAATATATATATTTATATATAATATATATATATATATATATATATATATTTTTTTTTTTACTGTACTTTATAGTATATTGCATGAGTGATTGGTTATGTTTTTTTCTTTTTTCAGACTTCTTTTATGGTTGATAAAATATTTTTAAACTTTCTTTTCTCTTATAGCGCAGTTTTCAATAGTTTTTTTTCATTAAGATACAGTTAAGTGTAAGAAAAGGCAATGAGGCCCTGATTTTACGTGATACAGTTTTCAATTAAATTTATTTTCATTTTGTATTGTACTGTGTTGTGAACTATTCTGTAGTATATGTAGTTGAATTTATGATCTAGAGGTACCCGTGGCTTGTTATTAATTACATGACAACACTATACCTGATGACAATAAAAAATAACAAAAGATTACCACATATCTTTTAATAAGTACTACTTATAATTAAGTTAAATTCTGAAGTCAAAGTAAAAACCCACAGAAAAACAGGAAAGCGTGTAAATAGCAGTAAAGAACAATGGCAGAACGTCTCAGTAGAAACAACTTCGTTCTTAACGACGACGTGGAGTATTCTTTACGGTAGAAACGCTAAGTCTGTCTGCTTGATGAGGAATCTTTCATATATAATCAGATTTTCGTTAAGACCATTTCAATATAAAGCTGAATGAATGTATTAATATAACGTTAAACGATGATTACTCTACAAAATACGAGACATTATTACTCCAGCTAACGTACAAACAACACCACACTATTATTAGTACATTGCTATTCCACTGTCTGACAACATCCATTTGTCTAGTTTTCGAACTATTAATCCTTTCCTTATTGAAATGACGAAATTTTCAACTAAATTATTATATGAAGAAACGTGATTTTTTCCGCACATGTGCCATTGTTTATAGATAACGTATATCAATATCACAGCACTACGTTTCAAGATCTAAAATCGGATCTCTTCTTCAAGTAAAAACATAGCCTACTACATAATTACAGACGAGGTTTAAAGTAAACTGTACATATAAGAGTGTTGTTACATGCATAATTCAGGAACCGCAATAAACAAGTTGAGCGCTCTCTTTTTGAACGTAATCTGTACAGTCATGCACTAATAAGAACAAAACACTAACTATTGAAACTGAACTAAGCAATCCAGGTTGCAATAGGTCTATACTCACCAAAACACAACGTAACACTGACCAGAGGCCAATTGCATGTGACTGCAGAGATAAGAATGATGGAGATAAAATATTGTTTGATTCACAATATTTGCACCGTCAAAAGTAAACATAAAACAATAATCTTATTATATAACTTAATACATTTAATGGAAGACATCACAGTAGAACACAATTTAAAATTATAAACAATTTCATTAGATAATCATTTAGCAAAGCCTTATACTTGATGGCGGTGTTTTGCACTTCTGAATGTTTTGTTATAACTTAATATGTCTTGTTTTAAATGTGTACTACAAATAACACGATATTATCAATATTCTTTATTAGGTAATTCTAAGCAATATATGGGTCAACCTCGATTTTTCTCATATTACAATATAATGTTCCAATAGTCAATTAGAAAAGGAAATGACTAGAATTTCTTGCCGGAAAGCAGTTATAGGGAGCAGGCAACTCATATTACAATATAATGTTCCAATAGTCAATTAGAAAAGGAAATGACTAGAATTTCTTGCTGGAAAGCAGCTATAGGGAGCAGGCAACCGCGAGAATTAACCTATTAGTGATCAGGGGCACTGACGTGATCTGGGCTTCAAATTTGGAACTACTCGAGTTAATTTTTTTTCTAAAAGAGCAAGCAGCGCGAAGCGCTGCGCAGCGGGCAAGCATCGTGCGTGATCTTCGTCTATACTGAATTGATTTAGGCCAAAGGAATGACACAGATTCCTTTACCAGATTTTACGGAGATTTTGTATTGGGCGGATTATATTGGTTTACTTTGCTTTCCAGCATGTAATTATGTGTTTAAAATTGTTTTACATACATTACCTACATTATATTGTAATATGTAATAACAATTTATCAGAAATTTTTAATAAAAAAAAAGGATCACGCACGATGCCTGCCCGCTGCGCAGCGCTTCGCGCTGCTTGCTCTTTTAGAGAAAAAAATTAACTCGAGTAGTTCCAAATTTGAAGCCCAGATCACGTCAGTGCCCCTGATCACTAATAGGTAACTCTAAGCAATATATGACCGTCTGGCGGTTGCCTGCTCCCTAAAACTGCTTTCCGGCAAAAAATTCTAGTCATTTCCTTTTCTAATTGACTATTGGAACATTATATTGTAATATGAGAAAAATCGAGGTTGACCCATATATTGCTTAGAATTACCCTTTATTAAAATAATAATTAAAATCCCGAAAATATTTTTAACCAACGGTTTAAGACATATTGAAGATTGATATGAAACTTTCTCTGAAACCCTTACTAAAAGCTTAGTTTACGGATTTGTGGTTTATAAGAACAAATAAAAATTTAGAGCATAGAATGTGCCATCTTAAAGTTTGTTTCCTTGCCACCATTTTTTGTTTTCTTATTGAATGGTGGTGTCATATGACGTCAGGTCAGCCATTTTTTAACTAAGACGCAAAAAAATGTAAAATTTTTGTTTTGTTTTTAAACAAGCCTATTTAATAAAAAAAGTTAGTTTTTAAAATTATTTAATAATTCATGCATGAAGAGGTTATTATACCAGAGTTACTAAATTAAAGTTATTTTAACTAATATACCATACAACACTTACTGAAAACCAACAAAGACATAAATATGTAGAATCTTGGAGCATTGGAAAAACGGTTTATTGTTTATTATAACAAAGACATACTTTTTTATAATCTAACTAAATGAAGACTTCAAGCTTCTTCACTTTAATAGTAAAGTAGTAATTGAAATGTCTAATATAATATACTAGACTAAGGGTTTTATGTATATTTAAACTTATAAGGAAAGAATATCAAAAATATTTATGACTCTTAGATCTATTAAATGACAAAGGCTGAAAGATAAAATAATATAATATTATCTTAGTATAACTATAAAACAGAGAAGGGATTTAAGCAAGATTGTTCTCAGATACTTATACTTAGTAATTCTGAACTATACCACGTAGTTCATTATTTGGTCTGGCATGCTACTGGTCTGGCCGGTGTGGAACTTTGAGTTGAAAATTTCACATTGTATCGTGTTTTATTTGCACCAAGCTATTAGGAATTTTATCCCTCAGGAACAAAAGTTATAGAACGATACATTCTAGACCAGCGACATAACCCCCGCAATTTTGGACTACCCCAATATAGGATACTATATAGGATAATAAACGAAAATTAAGTAATAATTCATATAACTTGAATACATTTTACATTTTTTCACATACAATACGAATTAGATAATAAATCATTGTTGTTTTACTCAGTTATTATATCTAAGAATTCTATTTATGTACGGACATTGAAAAATAAACATTTAAAATAGCTTTCAAAGAAATTAACTTGTTTAGTTTGAATTTTAAATATTAGATAATTTATATGTTGTTTTTATAAAGCTTTAGATTAGATTAGATTACTGTTTTTGATATAATTTGTAAGAAACATTCATACCAACTTTTTATGTTAATAAGTCAACAGCCGTTTGCAGTTGGTTTTGTAGGACTACTTTTAGTTCTGTCCTAAAGGCTACACTCTGATTATCTGGTACGGCTGTATACATATAAGACGACTGAATATAAAATGAGTTAATGAATTACAAATGAACCAAAGTCTGCAAATAACTGAACTGACGTTTGTAGTTTTGTTTCTAATACATACCCTAACCCTTTTTATTAATGCGTATTATGTTTTTTTAATTAACATGCTACTTATGGAGCATTATTTTGGGAAGCTTCTCCATTTTACTTTGGCAGAAAAAGGCAACTGGGTGCATAAATTGAGTTACAAGTAGTGAATTTTACGGGCTCCTTTTTATAGACTACAATATTTTAACACCTGAATTAAAAATTTGAATATACTTTTAAATAATCACACTGTAATAATTTTACCTTGAATATGCTTTATATATTGACATCTAATTTGCTCACTTCAGCAAAACACAAAACTACTATGAGCGATTTAACCTAAGAATAGTTATGAAACTCCCTGACAAAGAAAACACTGTTAGCATGGGTTATTTTAAAAAAGGCCTCAATTCATGGTATAACATTTTGAAATAATTGTTAGATAGTTAAACAGAAGTGAATGGTATATTATTTGATTTATAAATTATTTTTTTTTCATTATTAAGTAAACGATTCTAATAAGGAAAGAATGTTTACAACACTCTTAGTATAATTTAGAATACAGTAATAGAAAGTGAATATTTGTGTTAACTATAAATAGTATAATCTTGTTCGTTCAGTTACAATAAACTTTAATGATTTGTTTTGAAATACTCATCAATATGTTAAGTTTCATCGTTCATCATAAAAAATATAAATTCGATATACAAAACAGTATTAATGAAACACGGTTTCTAAACTGAATAAGTAATAATTTCAGAACATCTTGCTCCTATTCTCAAAATTATGTCCTTTTTTATTTAAAAGTAAAAAAAGCCCTTAATACGTTATTAATTTATAATGATAAATACTTATCAGTTTGTCATGGGCGATAATTTCAATAACATAAGTAAAGAATTCCTTAAGTAAGAAACAATGGAAAATTCTAGCTACCAATACACACACACACAGCACATGTTTGGGCTATATTATTTTAGGCCTATTGAATGGGGGAGATGGTAATAATTTACTTCCCAATGCATGTAGTCTCTACATTGATAACTTGATAACATCTTATTTCATTTAAAATTTGATTATTACATAATACTAATTCCATATATAGGACGCCGCAACGTATTTTTTATTGTTAAACGCTTACTCAATCTACTTCATGAGGATTTATATGAGTAGAATTACTTTTAAAGAATGTCAATATAAAACCAAAGGAATTGATCAAGATAACGTTAAATAAATGTTTACTCTTCAAAAGTCATTATTATATAAAATTGGTACAAAAAGACACCGTACCATTACACTATACATTGAAATCTTTTCCAACCTGCAAGACCAATTTGTTTATTTTACAATGTATCAATCCTATAACATTGAAGCGACTCAATTTTCAGTTGCATAAGGATATATTATGAAGGAAAAAGTATTTCAAGATATTTGTGATTTTTCATACTATGAGGAATTTAATAACACTAAGTTTCGTGATCTGCAAGTGTATTTCTTCATCATGTGGATAATATATCTAACATGTAAATACAATCAAAGTTACTATAAATATGTCATACGTTGTAACACGAATTAAACAATAGCCCCAACAAACAATATGTGTGAACTCCACGCATACTACCTGTCAAATCATGTACTAAGAACCCCAAACCCTAATTATTGTAACCGAAATATAAAATACAGGTTTATATCGATCTACATTAACCTAATAACCACTAAAACTGACCAATGATGAATGACGACGGTCATGGCAATAGCAAAGATCGTTACAAAATCTGAAAACGGGATAAAAGTCTGTTTTTCCTTAAAAATCTTTACATCATCAAAAGCTAACTGACCAATTATGCATTAAACTACTTATTTAGTAATAAATATCGTTACTGCAATAATATTTTAAATTATGAAAATATAAAATCACATCTGTTGAGTGGGCAACACTTTCCATTTAAAAGCTGTGAATAGCCCACGTTGTTTATACTTTTTTTATAATTTTTTAAGATTAATTGTTTCTATTTTGATTTGTGTATTGCAAGTACTGTGATATTTTTGGTACCCGTTATTGAAAATAATAGATGTCCAGGAATAGTATAGGATGTCCAGGGGGTGTGTAGGAGTAGTATGTAGTGTGTGTCGTTCGCTTGGTTGGTGTCCGGCTTGGCTTCAACTACATGGAGGTTCCGGTTCGGGCTTTGTCCTGTAAGCTGAATCTTCCTTCCCTTGCTCTTCGTCGTGATGTCGCTGATGCTGTCCTTCTTCTGAAGATAATCAACGGACTAATACAGTGCCCTGACCTTCTAGCTGAGATAGACTTTAGGGCTCCAACGAACACCAGATCTCGTGACCTCCTGAGTCGTAGATATCACCTCACGAACTTTGACTTCAACAGTCCCCTAGCAAGACTTGTCCGCCTGGGGAACCTGGTGGCCGCGGAGCGTGATCCCTTCTTCGATGGAATCCCTCAAATCCGAAGTCGGGCCTTCAGAATTCTAAGCATCGGTGATACTTAATACTTTTTTTATTTTATATATATATATTTTTTTCTCCTCTTGCGTGTTTCATCCTTGTCAATTATTGTTGTTATTATTTTGTTGAAAGTTTGTTATAGTTGTATGTATATATATTTAATGTTTTTTCTTTATATATAGTTTATTTTTTCTCTACTGTTATTATTATGTTGTTAATGATTTTGTTGATTTATTATCATTATAGCTTTATGTAGATTTTTTGGTGTTATAACCTTTATAGTCTATTTACCAAAGTATTATTAAATTTATAATTATTGTTAATATCTTGTTGAAAGGTTTTTGTTATATATCTTTTATGCATATTTCACTCTGTTATCCGTCATTTAGTCTATTTTGCCACGCACTGGTTTTGTATTTCTGATCAATAATTGCTAAACTTGTTCAATTTTTCTTTCTTTTAACTCTATGTTAATTTAATAGTAGATCAAGTAAGCATTGTCTAAGTCTTGAGCCTTATATTATTGGTATGTTTATGTATGAATTGGCTGCTTGCCGTTAGTAAAAAAAAATAAATAAATAAATAGTCATAAGGAATTGTTTTTTAAACATCGAATGAGTGATATGAAATATGTTCTAAACCCTTAAAGAATCTTACGTTTATTATTTTAAACAATAAAGAAAATTGAGAAAACAGCATTTTCTCTCTTCCAGTTTACGTTCAATTATGAATGAATTTTATTACAAAAAGTTTCAAAAAATATTTTGAAATAAGTAATACAAGTATTTTATACTACCGTTTGTTACCAGATTAAGTTTCAGAGTAAGACCGATTCTTGACTCTTTTAAAATAAGACTCTTCTTTATCTGCATTTCTAACTTTAACCAAACTGAGAAATTTTCATCGTGCCTATACCGCTTTTTTAATGGCGAGACAATAAAGAACAGTTTGCATCAATTTTTTATCTTAACGTTAGTGAATAAATTAGACATCTTTTCAAGAGAACAAAATATTGAAATAACCGTTATATTTGTTTTGTACAATACTATCTGCTGACACAAACATCTTCGAAGTCTTAGTGATTGGTATAAGGTGATGACTTTCAATTTCATAAACAAAACTTTTTCCTTATTTGATAAATAATTCTATTGAAAAATAAACTTAGCTAATTTTTAAAGTTGTTTTCAATACAATTGAACCCGTAAATAATCAGGTAATGGGCGTTAATTACATTCCACGGTTTCAGTTACAATTCTCTTGAGAAAAACTTTATTTTATTCCTCAATGCGTTATGAATAAGTTTGAAAACAAGTCAATAAGGAAAACAAAAGCGATAATTAGCGTAAAAATATGGTTTAATTCTTCGGCGAAGTTAGTGGTTTACAATAGAGTAAACAATAACAAAACAATTTCGATGTCAATAATAACATGATGTGCATTATGGGTTTATGCGATATGTATGGTTTGATTTACTTAAGATTCATTACATATAATAATTCAAGTAAATATTATTTTAACCTCTACTAGTATTAAAAGCCTGAACATTTTGAGTTTTCTCCACGTGTGAGAAAAGCCTTGAGTAACTATGTTTTTGAGTATATAATAACAATTCTTTACCAACAACTTATAAAATACAACAAGATATAACTTTAATGTGATGTATTACCATGGAGAGGTATAATCCTCACTATGGCCAAAAAGGTGGAAGTAAAACAATTAGTTTAATATTATGAACAGCAAAATATAGGGAAGTACAAGTGAAACTTCTTCCGCGGCATAAACTCTCGGAGAGTTATTCCATAATCTCAAATTACTATTATCGATCAACCATTTCAATGTCACTCACATTATCATGACCAAACCCCAAAAAATATAAAAACAGGTTGTGGACTGACACAGATTACTTCAGCTGATGCGGTTTGGGTCCATACCCAAGAGATAGGATTAGTGTCTCATCGTAATCCAGTCTGGGTGTAAACTAGTGTTAATGAATATACCGTATACCACATACTAAAATCAGTTTGTGGACTGACACAGATTACTTTAGCTGATGCGGTTTGGGTCCATCCATACCCAAGAGATAGGATTAGTGTCTCATCATAATCCAGTCTGGGTGTAAACTAATTAATGAATATACCGTATACCACATACTAAAAACAGTTTGTGGACTGACACAGATTACTTTAGCTGATGCGGTTTGGGGTCCATCCATACCCAAGAGATAAGATTAGTGTCTCATCATAATCCAGTCTGGGTGTAAACTAATTAATGAATATACCGTATACCACATACTAAAAACAATCAATAATATATTTGTGTAATAATACAAATGGAAACATACTAGCTGGAAGCTTAATCATTTGAACGTTTTTAAGGTAGTATATTATATGTTTTATATAATATACTAGACTTTGGGTTGTAAAAAATGTTACAGAAAAATCAAGGAATATATTGTAAAGTACATAATTACACTTAGATCCTTTGAATAACAATGAATGAAAAAATAAATCACATATTATTCATATATTATTATTACTACTACAGATGAAAGGGGCTTAAGCAATAATGACCTTGGATTCTTTACTTTAATAATAAGGCTTACTTAATAATACAAAATATGTGTTTATTAGCTAACTATTAAGTAAATTAAGTAAAAAACCTAATTATTAGCTAAGTGGTGTAGTTCATTATTTGGCCTCATTGTTCTGTAAACGTATCTAATAACTACAGACACAGTTTTTTACATTACTTACTCCGTTTGTCTCGGTATGTTATTGTACATATGTCCAGAACACAAACAATACAAGCTATAAACCGTTAACGTGATATAATTGCATGCTGATGGTGAGTTCCTTGTAAATAATACTCATTACATAATGTTTTGCTAGTACCAATCTTTAAAAACTTTTATTCCTCAGATCAAAAGCTTAAGCCCGATATGACACCCAACAATAGGCCTTAGACATTTTGGTTTACCGCAACAGGAACATTGCATAATTATAACGAAAAACAATTAATATGATCCCAAATTTACTTACTCAATCCTATACAATTTAAATGATAGGTTAATATATTTTTTCCAATAATAATAATAAAATAAACTGAACATTTTGATTTATTTATGGAAATTTAATATTAAACTGATAAAATGTGTAGTAATTTATTTGCAGCATTTGCTAGATAATCAATTAAAAATTTATTTACTAAATATTTATGGGAGAAAGTATATTCGAAAAAAATTCAGAAAATAAATAATTTATGTGTCAAAATATAAGTAAGATAAATAATGTAATTTATTAACAAAGGGACCACGGTGTAGGAATTTTACGGTAGGACAGCAGGTTATTTCTGTTGGTTGCCTTTGATAACGAAATTACTATAGAGGTAGCTTTGTGTTAACAATCTCTCTGGCCTTGTGATTGGATATTCGGAGACCAAATCAATCAGTGATTTTAATGGTTTCTTTTTAGTGTTTTTCCAAGTCTGCACGGCAATGTGCGTAGGAATCCCATTTTTAGTCGAATAAAGATTTCCATTTGAGACATTTGTTCTCAACTAATGTAGGATTTCTTTTACAGGGATTACTGTATTATTTTCACAAAAAAGGGAAGTAAGAAGATCTGTAATGCAATTAGTAATTAACGCATATTTTCATGTATTTTTTTAGTAAAGTTCTCAATTGTAATATAATTTCAAAATTGACTTGAAAGAATCATTTGCATATCATTTGTGTGTTTGAGTGGGCGCGCGTGTGTGTGAAGGCAACTAATTCCACATTCTTCAATTAAACCACGTAGTTTCAAATATGTTTTGATCGAGTTTGTATGGTATATTGAAACAAAAGGACCAGATTTCGTTTAAAATGTATCAAACAAATAATATCCGATTACGGAATTACAGATAATTTTAAGAATATTTTGTTATTGAAAACCTAAACAGAGTGATAAATGAGATGAGAATGAAGCAGCTGATAATTAATTAATTGCTGAGATTAGTTACTGTTTAGCAACCATTGAATTTATTACACGTTAATTAAAATTATAATTTTATTCATTGTTTTGTGATTTTACATAACTCCTAAAGAAATAAATTAACTGTAAAATTGAATGCTATCTAATGAGTGTATAATATACTTTACTTTCACGATTTGTTATATAGGTAGAAGTTTAAATGTCATTAATACGAATAATTCCTACATAAATTATTGAAAACCTGAACCCGTGTTATACTGCATTCGTTGTTTCTCTGCATTGTTGTTTTTGATTAACAAATAAAAGGTTTATCGAAGTTCTAAATAAATCCTTCAGAAACTTTTGAAATGTTATACGACGTCATGTCATGTCATTATTAGATGCGTAGTCATTATACATTTTTCAATTGTTTTTTATGTGTATGCGGCAATTTACTTAAGATTCATCCTCTCGTACGCATAGAACAATTAGTTTAATGAAACAAAAACATAGTTCTAATGCAACATAAATTTTTGACAATGTTCAAGAGTCGTTTAGTTCGTTAATATACTAGGTCAAATATTCTGTTTACAAACAGTGAGTTAGCAAGAGTAGGTTTAGGTCACAGTTATAAATGTTGAAAGTTGATGTTTCAGGCGGAGTTGGAACGGATAGTTTAATTATTAAAATATACATGCAAAATAAGTGCGCCATATTTTTGAGCTTGGGGAGAATACTCTTAGAAAGCAAATACAAAGCTCCCTCAAGCAATATAAACAACGTGAGTACAATCGATTTCCAGTAGAGGCTTGTTTGTTATGTGAAAGAACTCCAGAAGGTTATTTACATGAATAAAGAGCATTACTAGGATAGGTGTTACTCGGTTCAAGCACTAGATTATTACAAGGTACCAAAGAGTCCGGAATCAATCCTAACTCAACCAAGTGTCCGAATTGTGGTTTGAGAATAAAAAAAGATAAAAACATTGCAATAAATATAATGATGTGTTTAATAAACAGGATGTTTTCACACCCCAGTCTCAAATAAATGCTTGGTAGTGAAATTTATAACTGCAGAGTTTTATTTCAAACGGTCTCCCCAATAAGTTTATCACGTTTTATATAATTTTAAATCTGTACAACCACAAATACACGATGTTTAAAAACAGGGTCTCATGTTCTTATTTAAACATGTTCAGGTACTAGGCATGACGTTGATGATTTTGTTATACTGATCAGATGAGTTGCCATATTTTGCATAGATAACCTTTTCAATCCCTGTGATTGGTTACTAAATTCTCTTTTTACTAAAAACTTGAATCATCACAAATTATTTTTACTATTGTGACCGATTTTCATTCTTCTTATTTTAAAACGAATAAATCCAAGGTATCCCGTCACAAACTTACTTCTCAGCTCTTCCTTCAGTCTCAGTCTATACTTTAATCTCCTACTTATATTTAAGAAATCTATTTGATCACGATTGGGATCAAAATATTGTTAGGAATTTTTCTTCTAAAGTCCTAGTAGCCTCTAGTAAAAGTTACGTGAACAAGGTTCGGTTGGGGGATTATACGTCATTGTATACGTTCAGCTTAAAATCATTCTTGGTCTTATTCGAAGTCAATTTATAAAGTACGTTGAACATTCTCTTAAAATGTGTGCCATTATTATCTTAAATTAAGTAAATTTTTCTTCTGTGAGCGATACATCTTCAGAAAGTCATTCCAACATCAACATCAAGGAGTGATTAAATGATATACAAATGTACTGCCTATAAACGACACATTTGAAGATGCAAACCACACTTTTTCTCGTCCTAGAACATAAAGAGAGCCCTAAAATATGTTTAAAATACTTCATATTGTAGCATTGTGAACATTAATTTCAGGTAAAGGAGGTGTTTCTACTTCAATAGGCTTTGCATAAGTTTCTTCATGCAGCACAGGAACTAATAACTCATCTAGCAGTTTGATAGTTAAATATGTCTTTTCTAAAATGTTCAATCCCAGATATGATCAGTACTAATTACAATCATGTCAAAATCTATTGAATGGAACAAAATTGTAAGCTTATATAAATTACCCTGTAATAAGAACAATTTTTTTTTTTTATTTATTAGGCCTCTTATTATAAACAAAAACATTCATATTAGTAATACATAATATCTGTACCGACATTAAGTTCTGTAATTTTAGGTTAGGGATTCGTAGAAGAATAAGGTGATAAGTTTCCTAGTTATTTGTTAGCTAGCTTAATCATTAACTACTTGAGTAAATACTTGTCTTCGTGTCAATATAAATTAAAGTAAAACTAACATTTATGTTATCTTTCAATGAAACTCAATACACCCTGAGGAAAAGTGTTGAATGGAAATAGGTTTCTTTAAAATAAAATATTAACCGAATAAATTGAAGCTCAAAGCGACAACAGATGCAGCCAAATAAATACGGAAATATTTAGCTTCCTTCAAATTTGGAGCTAGTGTTAACTCGTACTACATAAAGCAAACCAACGCGGAAGCAGATGCAATCAAGATTGTACTGAAGCCACTGAGTGTTTCTTGATACCTCCATTTGTGTTAATTAACATTTTAATTGTGAGCAGCTGTTTGAAAACCCAGGGCTGGTAAAACATAGTTTTTTATATCTTACAAACTGCTTTCCTTCTCATGTTTTTTTTATGGTAAGTAGAGTATATTGACGGGTTTGTTGGCAGATTTAAGCGCGTTTTGTAACAATGGGATATAACGAACAACACAGCTTTAATGCATCAAATGAGCTTTCATTGCCTTTTATTACCATGAATTTCTCTATATTTTCATGTATAGGATTAATAAACAATTTCATAATACTTTGCAGGTATGCTTACCATGAACGTTCATAATTTATATACTAATTTAAATGTATGATTACGGAATTTTAAAATTTTTTAATGACTCTTATGATAGTACATGGACTTAAGTGACTGATATAAGGCTGTTAAATTAATTTTTTGACAGTTTTCCTTCATTCACTTTTAGTTTTGACCAATATCAATTTCTGGATTGCCAATCGGATCACTTCCTTAAGTAGATAATTCTCATATATCTCTACAATGTATGCTGAAATAAACACATCATACAAAATCATTGTGACATGCATTACACACGAATAACAAAGTGTAAATACAAGCACACTGTATCTCTTAATAAAATAAAAACACTAATTATTAATAAGAAACTGCACAGATCAATTTACAATAAGTATACACTGAACGACCAATCCCTGAAAACTGACGAGAGACCGATAGTAAATGGTTTATATCCGTAATTGGAGCTTTTTCTTTCTTCTTTGTTTAATTAATAAGACACTGTACAGTACAATTCACAATAAGTATACACTGAACGACCAATCTCTGAAAACTGACGAGAGACCGATAATAAATGGTTTATATCCGTAATTGGAGCTTTGTCTTTCTTCTTTGTTTAATTAATAAGAAACTGTACAGTACAATTCACAATAAGTATAAAATGAACGACCAATCCCTGAAAACTGACGAGAGACCGATTGTAAATGGTTTATATCCGTAATTGGAGCTTTTTCTTTCTTCTTTGTTTAATTAATAAGACACTGTACAGTACAATTCACAATAAGGATACACTGAACGACCAATCTCTGAAAACTGACGAGAGACCGATAGTAAATGGTTTATATCCGTAATTGGAGCTTTGTCTTTCTTCTTTGTTTAATTAATAAGACACTGTACAGTACAATTCACAATAAGTATACACTGAACGACCAATCCCTGAAAACTGACGAGAGACCGATACTAAATGGTTTATATCCGTAATTGGAGCTTTGTCTTTCTTCTTTGTTTAATCCTTGTGTTTTCCTTGTCAGCTCATTTCTCAAACAAAAGTGAAGTAAAATTTATTCATAGATATCTGATTGGTTAGACAGGTGTTTTGAGTGTTCGGCCTTGCTAGCCGAAGAACTATGATGGACACAATATTTCTGGCTCAGCTTCTAAACGGCCCTGATTCACTGCCCTGAGGTACTCAACTAAATTGACTTTCTACGTTCCTCGTAATGCTAGACATTGCCAATTGCTTACCTGGCGCCACTTTCAGACAAACTACCAGTACTGGAGCACCATTGCAAGATTACTGAAGACTGGAAATTAATTATGTTCTGCTGTTGATTTCTTCGACAAATCCATGGAAGTCTTTAAGAATGTTGCAGTGGTGACACACACGTATACACACACAAACGCTCTTGCGTTTGTGTGTGTGTGTTTCATTGTTGTTTATTAGAGTACTCTATTGTTATTTCACAACTGACTCTTCCATTCTACCTTTCCGCAAACAAAAATTAAAAACTACCTCTAAAATCCCTATCCCACCCCCTCATAGAGAAAATCCGAATAGCTCAAACAATTCACAAGCATTCCGTACACCTATCCCCCACTTCCGCTACATAAATATTAGAGGTGATAGTCACAGCTGACACATCGCGGGACTTGTGAGGAACACGGACCGTCCCTCCTTTTTCTGTTGGTGGCGTTTGTATGCCCGGCGCTGGCCTCCTAGACATCCTGAGCTCGGACCACACACCATATGGGCCCGGAATCCACTACGAGGTGTTACTAGCCGGCTCAAACGATCTGGCGGTGGGCAAACAGCGCAACATTTACCGTCTTTTGGAGGCTCACATCACTGACCGACCGGCCAACATGGAGCTCGTTCTCGTCACTCTGCCGCTTCGACACGACCTGGAACCTGATAATTCCATACACGATGAGACTGTGCTCGTAAATGCCTACATTGAGGAGCTGGCTGCTCGACATAACATCCGAGTAGTAGATTTCAATAAAATTGGGCGGAGGCATTTTACGAAGCACGGTTAACATTTCCCAATGCGGGGAAAGCGGATACTGGCGAGGATGATAGTGTCGAGCCTCGCACTCCTGAGACCCACTCCTGAGGCAGTGCTGATAAAAATGGACGCTCTCCTGAGTCAAAAAGCATGGACACTTGTCGGTGGGAAGCCGGACTAGGGGTGACTTCGGATCCAGTTGCGAAGCATAAAAAACTCTAAATCATCTTCAAAAACCCAGAAAAATTCAAAATTCTTAACAGAAAAATTAAATTGGTTCACCAGAATGCCCAAATGGCAACAAACAAAATTGATGAATTGGCAGTGCGAAGAACTTAAACCTGATGTTTTTATAGTATCTGAGCACGATTTCATAGTCGACACGATTCATCTTTTCAAAATTCCAAATTTTATATTGGCAAAATACTTCTGTCGAAACTATTTCAAAGGGGGCTCTGTGGCAATTTTTTGTAAAAAATCTGTCAAAATTCGAACCTTTCAAAAATCAAACAACATGTCTGAGATGAATTTTGAGGCCGAAGGCATCGAAATCGTGTCGGATTGTTTGGAGAAAATAGCCGTCATTGGGTTATACAGATCACCCAATGGATGCAGCAATTCTTTTTTTGAAAATTTTGAACCACTTCTCAATAACATTTTTTCAAACTCAGTGAAGTTCCTAATAATGCGAGACTTCAACATTCATGTAATGGATCCCACTGACCCCCTCACCCATGGCTTCGTGATGTTCTTTCAATCTAAATTGGTCATGAATTCACCGACACGAGTGACTGCTACAACGAGTACTGACATCGACAATGTTGTCACCAACATTCCTGACCTGACAGTCTCTGTTATGAACACTGCAATCTCTGACCACTTTGCGCAGGAGGCCGTTTGTTCATGGGTGCAAACTGGAAAGTCAAAATTCTAAATTTAAAGTTGCCAGGACAATTCGGCCCCAAAATATTCACCACTTGAATGAGATTTTGGAAGTCGAGCTCTGGCAGTTTTTAGACAAGTTTGGTAGTGTCGATGACATGTATACAGCCTTCAGTGATGGTTTCAACTATTATCTGGATGTTGCTTGTCCGTTCAGGAGGACCAAAGTCAAGCGCAATTCACAAAAAGGTACGTGGTTGACTAAGGGAATTCTTGTGTCTCGAGAGAAGCTAAAATTGTTTTACAAAATTTTCATTGGAACCCAAAACTAAAATTTCAAAACTTGTTTCAGAAATTACCGAAGGATCTATAAAAAAGTTATACGAGCAGCTAAAGCGTATGATGTAAATAGAGCCTTGGGTAACTGCGAAAACTTCTCAAAAACTGCTTTGAAAATCATAAACGACTTACAAATGCTCGCCGAGATACAAATTTGAGCAAAATCACCAAAGAAATTGCAATCAGAATTGAAGACAAAATTGTCGAAAATCAAGCTCAAGTAGCAGACGAATTCAATAAGTACTTCCGTTGCTTCAGTGAACTCGGCGTTCACTGAAACTCGGTTCGGCGGGGGAGATGCTGTTGAATCAGTTGCATCCATGGCTTTGGCTCCTGTGTGTGAGGGGGAGGTAGCACGTGTGATACAAGGGCTGAACTAAAATAAAACGTGTGATGCCAGCGGGATGTCAGTGTAGCTTCTCAAACGTTTCTTCAGGCACATAGTGAGACCACTCACAAAAACTGATAAAACTTTTCTTTGGAAAAGGGAACTTTTCCGTCTCTCCTGAAGACGGCCAAAGTCATCCCGATCTTCAAAAAGTACGATCCTTGCCTTGCAAGCAACTATCGCCCAATCTCAATTCTGACTGTGTTTAGCAAAATTTTTAAAAAATTTTTTTTATGAAAGACTTGCAAATGTTTTTAGAAAATAACAAAATTCTGAATCCAGAACAATTTGGATTTAGGAAAGACAGATCTACAGTGGATGCCGTGAACAACCTCTTGGACAATGTTGTCGATGGAATGGAAGGACGAGAACATGTGCTTAGCATATTCCTCGACCTATCCAAAGCTTTTGATTGTGTGCATCATGAGACTGCACACCACTCACCACTCTCTTTTGACTGTTGCACCAGTTTGAGAAATGCGGCGTGCGGGATCTCTCGCACTTGTGGCTCGCTTCTTACCTCAAGGATTGAGATTAGTGCGTGGAGATCTCGAACGTTGTTTCAAACAAAATTAAAACGACCCACGGTGTCCCGCAGCGCTCCATCCTTGGGCCTCTATTGTTTCTAGTTTACGTCTGTAGATTGGAAATCAGTGATCCAGCATGGAACGCTGGTTCAGTATGCTGACGACACTACTCTCTGTCTCAAAAACAAATCAAACCAAGATTTTGAAATCAATTCTTTCATAGAATGGAATGCAAGCATTCAGTATTTTGCTGAAATAAACCTGAAAACAATTCAGGCAAAAACAAATGTCATACATTTTAGCCTTCGACAAAATGATCACACAGCCCGCCCTGCTGTGTTTGTGGATGATGTTCGTTTAGAGGAAACTGATTTCACAAAGTTTTTGGGAATGTTCCTAGACAGAGGACTGACCTGGGCTGATCATGTGGACAGTGTATGTGCTAGAGTGACCTCATGAATATATGCCTTGCGGCATTTAGCAAAGTTTTGTTCCCTCAGAGTTTTAAAAATGGCCTATTTCGGCTTAATCCACCCACACTTTGCGTTATGGAGTGAGACTCTGGGGAGGTTGTGCCAGAAACAAAATGAAAAGAGTTTTCAAGCTCCAAAAAAAAGCAATCAGAATCATTGCAAACCTGAATTATAGACAGTCGTGCAAGAAATCTTTCAGTGAGTTGGGGTTGCTGACTTTGCCCTGCCTATACATTATTCAGATGATCACGTACTGCAAATCAAAGTGTGATTTGGTTCGTGGCGGTGACGTTCACTAATATGGGACAAGAGGCAAGGACAATTTTCGAACTAGCCAATACAGATTGACGTTATCACAACACCTCCCGCAACAAGTTTGTGTCAGACTCATCAACAAGCTCCCTGAGAGTATAAAAAATTCCAACAATCAAAATCAATTAAAAAACTCGTCTCAAATGACTTTTGGTGTCAAAAGTGTTTTATTCTGTCGATGAATTCATGACGAGCCTAATATGCCATTCAATTTCCATATTTATTTTTGAATAATTCTTTATCTGAGCACGAGCTCTTTTTATATAAAAAAATTAGGTAACTAATTCTTTGATAAATAATTTGTTATTTATTTGATAGTTTGGCATTTAACTGGGAGACCACCCAACAGGGAGATTGACTTTGGCTTAGGAGGTGGGGAAATTGGCGAATGGATGTGTGATGAGTGAATGCGGAATTGTATGTATGAGTGTGATCTTGATGTGGTGAGAGTTGACAAGATTTTAGTTATTATAGTGACGTTTGCTGTACATGTTATACATGTCTATTGCAATAAAAAAGATTTATTGATTGACTGATTGAGTTTAAATGTGTTCATGTACGTTTTTTCGTATATAAACCGTAATCTTAAGGACATGCATGTCTCTTGTAATTCAGAAATGGAAGCTAACTTAGGACTTAAACTTCAGTTGTGAGGCAGATGGAAGGAGAAATACTATACTATTAGTGTAATTCAAAAGTATAGAATATATGGATGTTTGCATGAGGAAAAGCAATTCATTTTCATAAATATATTTTTATCAAACTTCCGGTTTCTAACAAGCTAATACGAAGGTTTTGGTGGTCTTTAAATATACTCACAAATATAGGAGGCAGTGTACAACTCATTGCCCTTTCCTCATGTTGACGATGAATTTTACTCTCGAACTAAAATGAATATTATTCAGTAACTTAGTTAAAACACTTCAATAATAAACCAGTACAGAGAGTTTAGTACTTAAAAGAAACTTTAAAAATTACGAATGTAATTCAATAATAAACACACTACATTATTGGTTTATATCGGAAATATTTTTTATTATTATGGTTAAAATTATGTACTACTAAGGTTGTATTCTTTATAATTTGTATTATATTAAGAAGTAAAATATGTAAAAAAAATAGTGCTGCAAATTATACAGTACAAAAGGGTCTTAAATTTTGTCAGAGGTAACATATGAAGGTTGAAAATATGTTCCTCCAACAATAATAAGCCATGGCTCACTACCTCTATGTCCAGTATTTATTTAGTGTTATTCCTAAGATGGTTACTCTGGTACTTTCGTTGTAAGTTACTCTTTTTTCCGTCTAAGATAGTATGTCACTTTCTGTACAAAAAGGATTGTAAAACTCATTATTCTTTTACATTTCAATATATAAATTACAACCATACAAAGTGTCATATAATGTTATTGATTTACTACCAAGCAACCAAAACAACAAATAAAACACCTGGTGACACGATCAACTTTATAAAGTAGGCCGGTTTCCTTTGCCTGCATAGAATTTATTTCAAACGTCACGAAATAAAGGTACAAAACACTTTGACACTTTTCCTTGAGTTAATATCCGCACATATTCAGTTTAAATGTTTTAATAAAGTCTGTTTAATACTGTGCAATAACACTAGGTATTTTAACACAGATAATTATGACTATGGCTTTGTTATACGCATACTAGCTATTCCGTTGCATCTGCCCGCTAAAATAATACTCTTTATGCCAGTAATTAAAAAAAGACTTAAAATAATTATTCTATATTACAATTATTAAGTAAACTTATTATGTAATACGATAAAATTAATTAAATAATTACTGTATGTTGTCAATATCAGTTCTTCCATTGTTCAATAATAGAGTTAAAATATTATGACCTACAATTTTATATTTGTTATTACCATTATTGTCGATTCATAGCATAATTTCATATAGTTTCACTGAAAAGCTTTCAGAAAAGTTATATAATATTAAAATACATAATTCACACAAATTTATCCTTTCAAAATGTTATTGCATATCTGAAAGATGTCACACGTACTTAGAGCTTTTACTTCGGTGATGCTTTTAAGGTGTCTGTAAGAAAATATAAGAGAATTCCTAAGTAAGGTGCTGTCCAACATCCTAATGGTCGTAAATATGCGTCAGAGCTCGAAGGGAACGGACGGTCTGCATCTTATCAGTTCCTTATCTGAAGTAACCTAGTGAAACACAGAGCGGTATGTTTTGACAAGCGTGTGTATTGGTTAACTTTTGTTAATAAGACTTGTTGTCTGAGTTACTACTGTTTTTTGTGGTGTTGTAAATAGTGTAATTGCTTTGTTTTTCGAATAATAGGTATCATGTAGGATAAATGTGGAGTTTGCGTTAAAAAAGTTGTGTCAAATAGTCTGAAAGTACAATGCGTTGATTGCAAAAACAGATTTCATGGAGCTTGTGCAGAGATGTCAAAGGATGATATTGATTTTATTCAGAAGGAAAATCAAATCTGGAGATGTACACAATGCAGTAGGCTTCGTAGAACAAGTATGCAAGTGGAATCCGAGCTGGAGAAGAGTTCACCAGACATAAGTGACGTCATGAAGCTACTACTCGAGATGAGACAAGAAAACAAAGATCAAACTAAAAACCTTGAACTTGAACTTGGAAAATCCATTGAACTCTGCCATAAAACTATCTCCGAGTTAAGTAAAACTGTTGATTCACAGTCTGAGGCTTTGAACAAGTATAAAGACTTGTATGAACAACTTTTGTTCGAACATAAAAGGCTGCAAATTAAAATTGTTGAGCTGGAAGCCCGTCAAGACGAAGCTGAGCAATACTCTAGACTTAATACAATAGAAATCCATGGGATTCCTGGTAAAGAAAATGAAAATGTTTTCAGTCTAGTTCAACAAGTCGGAAACAGTCTAACATACAAGTAAAGGAAGAGATGGTGGATGTCTGCCACAGACTTGGAGGGAAAAGTGGCGAAAGACCCCGAGGCATCGTAGTGAAGTTTACAAGAAGAACAGTCAAGGAAGAGTTTCTACAAAAAAGGAGAGTCAAGAGAAATCTGAATACGTATGACATTGGTTTCCCAAGCCCAGCAAGTGTCATCTATATAAATGAGAGCCTTACTCCTACAAGACGGCGGATATTCAACGAAGTACGATCAATCAAGAAAGAAAAAGGATTCACGTTCGTCTGGATACGGAACGGCAAGATCCTGGTCCGACCATCAGTAGGTGACAAGGTATCAGCAGTGAGCAACTGGAATGAAGTGGAGAAGCTGAGGAAGCTGCCGGCAACAACAGGCTCGCCTCAAGCTCCAGGTAACTAACTCCTCACAGACAACAGTACAAACAGTTCATCATGTTCACCTAAATGAATAGTTTTAAAAGAAACAAGTTTCAAAAATAGTTTGTTTACTACTATTGATAGTTCAGATTTAATAATAGTACATCAAAACGTCCGCAGTTTAAGGTCTAATTTTGACGATTTTTTAGTGTTTCCTGAAAGTTTGAAAAGAAAGCCTGACATTATTGTACTAACAGAAATTTGGATAAGTGACAGTGAGGTGGGTCAGTACAATTTGCCTACTTTCTTGTTAAATGTTCAATGTAATAATAAGTAACCGTGCGGGGGGCGTGGCGGTTTTTGTATCCGACCAATTGAATTGTGTACGTCAGGTTAAAAACAACAATGGCGACGGCAGATGTCGTACACCTTCACTTCAAACTTGAACGGGGCATAGCTGTTGATCTTTTAGCAGTTTACAGATTACAGGCGTTCTCAATCAATATGTTTAATGACGAATTTCAAAGCACACTAAGCGGTATAAAATCTGCAAATTTTATAGTGAAAGGGGATTTAAATATTAATTTGTTGGATACATCTATTAGAAGTGTAGAGGACTATTTAATTTTGATGGCAAGTCATGGACTCAACTCACTTGTCAATGAACCCACAAGGATAAATAATCATTCAGAAACCTGTATAGACCATGTTTTTTGTAGAAGTAAGTTTGATAACTCTGTTAAGTACACAGTAGAAGTTTTGAAGATAAATATAACCGATCATTGGATGACAGTTTTTTGGGTTTAAATATTAAAAATAATTGTATATCACGTATAACAAAAAACTGTTTTGAACATGTTTCAGTCAATTTAAATACACTTAAATTACTTGTAAGCCAAGAAAACTGGTTGGAAATGTACAACTGTACTTCAATATCCGATGCATTTGAAACGTTCCTGATTAAAATTCAAAAGTTATGTTTCAGTCTCTACGAATTATGTAAACGTTAGTAATAAGTTTTAAAACCCTGGTTCAATGCAAGTATTGTAAAAGCCGTTAAAGAAAAAATAATTTGTACAAAAAAGTTGTCAAGCGGCCTAATGATGTGAATTTAAGGAATAGGTACAGGTTTATTAAAAAACAGTTTAAAAAACCAAATAAAGCGCACTAAACAATTGTATTATTCAAATGTTATAGAGTCAAACAAAACCAATACAAAAAAAAAACAGTGGAAAACTATAAAGGAATTAGTAGGGGATAAAGTTAAAAACTCAGGTGTAATTCTGGTGAAAAAACCACAATGATATTACAACTTCAAACACGAAAGAGGTGTCCAACATTTTGAATAATTTCTTTTGTTCAATTGCAGTAGACCTAAGACAAACAATAGAAGCAGAAAACACCAATCCCACTCGTATGAATAGTTGTCACCAAAATATCTTCCATACGTGTCAATAAAAGACTCGATGTTTTTATATCCGACTAATAACAAAGAAATAAGCAATATAATAAAATCTTAAAAAAATAACAAAGCTCCTGGTTTTGATAATATTACACCTGTTACGAATCAATTACAGACGTGCTAGTTTATTTGATAAATCTTAGCTTGTCGACAGGAGAGTTCCCAAAAATTTTAAAACATGCGGTAGTCACTCCACTCTTAAAAAAAAAAAAAAAAAAAAGACAGATCAGATCCTGGCAACTATCGACCTATTGCGTTACTTTCAATATTTTCTAAAATACTCGAAAATGCTGTTAAGGTGAGGCTAGTGAATTTTCTTACAAAACATAGTTTTTATAGTAAAATACAGTATGGGTTCCAAAGTAAGTTAAATACAAGTGCTGCCTTATTGGACTTCATGTCTCAGGTCTACACAGGCATGAATGAAGGAAAAGTGTGCGCTGGACTATTTGTCGACGTCACACTTAAATAGAATGCATGACGCAGGCATCAGGGGAATTGCTTTGCAATGGTTTTGTTCTTATTTGACAGATAGAACCCAAGTAACTAGAGGTAATAAAACTTTTAGTGAAGTAGGTAAAATAGGTATAGGGATACCCCAAGGATCAGTTTTGTCTGGCCCTCTTTTTCTAATTTATATTAATAATTTGTGCAATGGTAATTTCAAGGGCAAGATTGTAGCATTTGCGGATGATACTGCTTTATTTTATAAAGCAGACTCACTAGCACAAGTACAACTGAGTATGCAACATGATGTAAATGCTTTAAGATGGTGGTTTTCTAATAAATTCATGGTAATGAGCCCTAAAACCAAATACTTATTATTTAACTTATGTAGAAAAGTATCCTTTATTTCACCTGTTAAATACCATGTTTTGAGCTGTCATTCTAATAATAATATAGTGTGTAATTGTTCAAACTTAAAACAGGTTGATATTATTAAATATCTTGGATTACTGGTAGATTCAAAGTTGAATTGGAAATCTCATATAGCTGAAGTTAAGTCTAAAACTAGTGAAGTATGTTAGACTGTTTTATTCTCTTCGAACGGTATGCTATACAGGATTGCTTAAACAAGTTTATTTTGCCTTTATAAATTCCAAAAATTGAATACGGTTTTTTAGAAATTTGGGGAGGAACTTATATTACAACCCTCAAACCAATTATTACTCTGCAAAGACATTTCATAAGACTAATAAAATTTAAGAATAAAATGGAGAGTTCAGCTCCCAATTTTTAGAGATTTAAATGTGTTACCGATAAAAAAATCTGTATATCTATAAAGTATTAAAATCATTTTATAATCAAAGCAGCAGTTTTTACAATGCAAATTCACATTATAGTCAGAGAAGAATAAACGTTCAAGTTCCGAGACCCAATCTAACCTTGATTAAAAAATTATATTTTTTTTAGGACCAAAGTTTTTTTAATTGTTTACCAGAATATTTAGGAAAATGTAAAATCAAAAATAAGTTTGTTAAAATGCTTCGGCATTTTTTGTTATTAGAAGAAGATGTAGACAGGTTTTTACAACACTATAGTACGATCATTACACTTTTAAATTGCAACTTTATATTATAATTTACCTGAAAATATGATCAAAATTTCACGTATATTCCGTTTTATGTTGCTTTTTTTAGAAGTTAATCTAGTTATAGTTGTTTTAGAGTGTATCATTACGAGGATCTGGTAGGGCAGTCCTTTTTTCGAGTTGCTGTTTCTCTCTGTGTACTAGTGTGTAATTCCCGAACAGGTATTTTGTTACTTTGGGCTTTATTGTTGATTTTAGTTTAAGATCTGTATGTAAAATGTACAACTGACAACAGTATTGAAATTTTTCATTCATTCATATTGAGTTATGACATAATGGCGTCGTTTACATATTGATCATCAAAGTTTGTGTTTTAACACCTTTTATAGATCCTTATATATATCTTATGAGGATTACACATGAGGATTAATTGTTTTTAGCGATAAACATCACGCATAATATAATACATGCATTAGAATTAGTAGAGGATAAAGGTTATTTAGAAATCTGAATTTTATGAGGAGTAGATGTACAAATTGAATTTAGGAATCAGTATAACGGATTAGTCATGTTTACGCAGTTGAACAAAATTTTCTTCCAGTTTTTTTAACAGCTGTAAAACCTATCACAAACAAGCCACTTAAACATTGAAAAAGAAAGGGCATGGAAATTTCAAATAAAAAATATTTTTTTCTCAACTGAAAAATTAACACATTCCTTGACAGGGAATTGTTATCATAAAAAAACAAAGACACAAAATCCCATTACATCTCAGTAGTATATAACTCTTGAAAAACATGTAAGAGATCCCTATTCTACAAAGTGGTTGTTGGGTGCACAGAATAAAATGTGGATTATAACAAAAATATCTTGTATATAAACGTAAGTGTTTACAGAATATATTGCATACTTCCATGAACTTTAAAATTAGATTTGCGTTGCTAAACAGTATTCGACCATTTTTTGACAATTTATATTTATGTTATGAATAACCAAGATAAAATATTGGCTAATTCAAATTACCGCTATATTTGACACTTGTATTGGTTAAGACAGTCTTTCAAACTCAGTGAAGCCATTTGTAAATACTGCATCTATAGCACGTGTAGTGTGAATCTATTAAGAACCATGGTAGCTATCTTTTTCATTACTATGCCCGCAATATTGCGTACTACTTAATACTTTGTACCCCCCACATCTGCAAATTAAAAAAAAACTACAAATGGCCTTCCATCTTGGAACCTTAAGAGTTTGTCAGAGATTAAAATAATTCGTAATATAATTTTAAAAACTTAAAGTTTTTGTCTTATTTGCGAATAAGTTTAAATCTCTGCTCAAATTCGAGTGGTCATCATCTTGAAGCTTTTTAATGTTCATGACTACCTCATTCTGCAAAGTTTAATATTATATTTAAAAGTTGCATATTTTTAAACAATTTCGGATTATTGTAGAATTAAATTCTGGAGTTCATTATGGAAGAAAGCACATCAATCCCTGGAAATTGCACAATGAGGGCGATTGTTGTAGACAGATTTTCTATTTAAAATGATCCATCGATAAAACTTAATGTTGTTGTGAAATACATTCCATTCTTAATGTTTAGATGATGATGATAATGCGGTGAAAATATTTGTTTTTTTTTCTGAAGTTGCAATGACGTTTCTGAACAGAGCAATTTTATTTACAACCTGATAGTGTTAACAATTAAACCTTTTAAGGCTATTATAACCCTATCCTTTACGTACAATAGTTTGACGTCAACATTATAGTAATCTATAAAAGACATAAATGAAAGTAATTAATTGCTACTTTCTTGTGACTTTGTCTGCTGGTCCCTTTGTCTTGGTCCTTGCTTTGAATTGTTCCCTTCTAGCAGAACAATTCAGGTTTATATTTGTTAATTAATAAAGTACAACTGCCTCAAGCACTGAAATGTGAACACAGTTTGTTTGTCTGATTGCCCTTAAATATTTTACTGTGTTTTCAACAACTGTCAATCACCTTCCAATTCCAATGTTCACCATCAGAGACTTATATATAAAACTGGTAGTGTTACAGTAACCAAGAGCATCTTATTTTATAATCTTAGTAGCATTGTATATTTGTAAATAATAAACACATGATTTCTTTCTACGATTACCTTGGAGCCTTTTAGGAAAAATTATCATTTGTATTTCATACATTAATTGCCAATACTAAATTTAATGAAATAAAAAATTAATTTACTGAATAAAATATTTATATTTTATGTTTTTTTATTTATTTAAGTAAAGTCAGTTTAAATTATAAAGGATTTAATATTAAAAGACACATGCTATATTACCGGAAATCTGGAAAGGTCTGTGGTAGGTCTAACAAAAAGTAAGGCTTTGTAATTTTGTTAATTATTTTAAAGCTTCATTCACGAAAAATATCTTTGAGAAGTGCTAAATAAAGAAGTAGGTAGGGAGGAGATCCCTATTCAAATGAGATCTCCACCTGAAATTCATTTATGTGCAAGTGGGAAGGTAACACGTAGGAGGTTTCGCTAGTGGCATTCCTTGAGACTTTCATCGTTGTAGACGAGCTGCTGGGAGGTAGTATGGTTTTTTGATACATTTACAAAGGGTATGGATATTGACCTCCCGCAGGTTTGGCACTAAACCCTTGGCACATATTATCATAGCGCCCTCTACGGTCATGGTCTAAACCTGCGCCTGCATGCACTCCTAGCAGATTTGCACTGATCCCAAGTCCTGAAAGTGAATCCGATGAACGAAGAGCAATTGGTTTATTCATTGGGTTTGCTCCATGTTCATTTAGTACTTCTAAAGTTGAGTTCATACTGCTGAATGTTATGGGAGGTAATTCTGCATAGCTGTAGTCTTCTTCCTGAAAGTGATCAATATATACTGTGTGTGTACGTACTGAATAGATGTCAATAGTTACTACACAAACGTATTCAACACGTAATATTGTATGCTTTAAATGCTTTTATCACCTTTTTTTAGATAAATATAACTATTGATAGAATGATCATAATTTTATAAATGCATTGTATAGATGCGCTATGTGACTACCCTATATCAGCTACACTAATCATAATCAAAATCATAGTTTTTTTTAAAAGATTACAGAGGCAAAATTAGTGCACAATGGTACTTTTTTCGTATTTAACATAAAAAAAACTTAATTGTACACGGACAGCAAATATAAAACGAATGAAAGGAATGTGATATCTATCATTATTACAATGAAAAAACAAGTTTATCTCTCTCCACTTTTTCTGAACTGTCGTATTATTATTTATTATAAGTACTCATACATTTTATAAACGATACTTTCAAGAATATATAAATTTTAAAAACCTAACAATATATGGTTCTAAAGATATTTAACATCTTTACACATAAACATGGCACCATGAAAAAATATAATTTATTTAAAAATACTTCTACTTTTCATTCTATATCACTGAGAGGCGGTCTGTCTAAATCGGTAAGCAAAATCAAACTTTGCCAACTGTATAATTTGTGAAAAACCTTTTAATTTTTAGGGAACCTCAAATATATAGATACTGCTATTTTAAATGATATTACGCGACTTCCCCCATAAACTTTCAAGAGGCTAATAATACCGCATAACATTAAAGTGAATTTACAATTCTGCGTAGACGTTGCTACACTTAAGTATATTATATTACTTGAGTGTTGAGAACCAAATAGTGGTAATATAAACTTTAACTGGTGAGTTTGATTGAAGCCGATCCAGGTCCTCTTGGTCTAAATAATAATACTAGCTGTGCAGTTGTTTTAAAATTATATTAGTCATAGTGTAAATTGTCTCACTTCATTTTAATAATAAAAAGACCTTCATAAATGTACATATTTTTATTTGGAACAAAAGGATGAATGTGAAAGATGTACCTAGTATAAAACATATATTTTTTTTATAAAGATTTTTATTATTGATTATATTACTTGTAGGCCAACAGCATAGACGTTTGGTTAAAGTAGACGTTTACCATAGTTGTACTTTACATATTTATTAACCTGCAAAATAATTTTTCTATACAATACCCCAGTTTATGTTTATGTGTAGAGGCTTACAATGACAACACACTTATTTATCAGAATGTCGTCTTACTTCTTATCCACGAAATGGTTTTTTTTTAAATATTGCTTACTACTTGATCTGTTAAACGATATTAATGTGGTAACTACTATATTGGCCAATCCGGCAAATGAATTAATAGAACACTTTTATTAATACCTAAATGTTTTACTATTTTCTACCCGTTGTTAAAAGAACTTAAACGCAACTCAATATTCAATTTCTGTTACATTGATTATGTATATTACAGACAAATTTAAAAAAACCACAAAATGTAAAAACCATTTTACATTAGCCAATATGTGTACAGTTCAGAAGTAGTAAAAGTTTTTTTAGATATACGTTATATAAAAAAATAAATTCGATCAATACTGATAAATGTACTGTTATGTAATAAACGTGACAATATGTAGCAAATATAACCCCAAATTTTGGTATTCGTAATATTATTTGACCACAAAATAGGATTGAAATATATATTATATATATAATATATATATATATATATATGTGGGCAACTCATGACAAATATTGATTGTCTTTATCTAATAGTTACATAAATGTAACTGCAGTTACAAATTATGCAATAATTTAACCTTCATAAATAATAAAATTTGGTTTTATTACGTGTGTTAAAAGAACAATACTTTTTATGCCAAATAATCACTTATCATTTTATGATTATTATTATGAAATTCATATTTAGAATACTGCTAATTATTTATTTAAATTTGAAATATATTAATATTTTTTCCTGCGTTGATTTAACTAAACTTATTTAAATACCAGCCTCAAATAAACTCTCATATGAATTCCATAGTCATAAGGCATAAAAATAAATATATTAACATAGAAAAAATATTCTAAGGGTTTGTATTTTTTCAGTTGTTATCTGAAAGTCGTCAATGGATTACAACCTTTAGTGATATACTTATTACCATTGTATTTTAACATAAAATATATATTTACATTGGAATTAATAGTTATTAAAACATATATAACGAAATATATGAAAACTTAAATATATTTTACCGTTGTATCGCTGCAAAATAACTTTACTACCATCCAGAAACATATAAGTTTCTTAAACATCATTTCCTGTAACAAAATCATAAAATATAATTCGTTTATATAATCTTATCGCTAATAGTTTTTACTAATGAGAACGATGATAATTAGTCGCTAAAGATCAGTCAAACCCCATTGCGTTGCGCTTCATCACCAAATCTTGGGGTTGCTTTTGTAGCTGTTGTAAATGAAGCTGGGTGCAAAATTTCTAGTCTAAAGGTAAGTTATTTTATGACATATTGTACGGACGGACATAAAATAGTTTACTTCTGGAATTATGTTCGAGTAATTTTTAATTTATGAATGCATTGTTAGCAAATGCCTAGATTTCAAAATTATTAATCTTGTCGTAATATTTTCCGTGCACCAATATACACAAAAAGACGTGAATATAAAATAATATATCTGCCAATGAATAACAACAGATTCATAATTTTGTATGGGTTTTTTTAGCTTTCTTAGGATAAAAAGCTTATAAAAAGTCCGGAGTAATAAGGTATTTTGGATGGCTAAGGTTTAGAGTAGTTTACCGCCTCCTGTCGAGACTCATGAGGAATAGTTTAGGGCACTATTCTCGTCATGTCAGCTGGGAAGAAAGAGAAGTCAGCTCTGAAACTAAAATATTCAGTCTAAACAAAGTCTAAGGCATGAATCTATTGATTCTTAGAAATAAACCCCACCAACTCCAACAGTCATCTCCCGCAGTAAACTAGACCTATCTCGATATTTGCAGTCAGTGATGTGCCACTCTTATATCAGCCATAATGTTGCGCCACACTTATGTGTACCCAACGGCTTTTGTTGTACCCACTGTGGGTTCGACTAGAAGGTATAGTCCAGCCAGAATTAAACCCTACTGGGTATTTCGTATTGTTAGTGCTCATACTTCTTGGTAAAAGAGTAGAAAGAGAGGGTTTCAATTATCTAAACAAATATTGGGATGCTTCGAATTGTAGATCTATGCCTAATTAGTCTTTTAAACTCGAGACTCCAACGTCATCATTTTATTTGTAACTATTATGAGTAACAGGGTACTAATAAGCAATCTATGGTACGTTTTGAAATGGGTGTATACGTTTTAGTTATTAATTTTATCTAGACTATAATACTGTAATTTATGTTTTAGAATCAGTAAAGTTAAAATTATGTCTGACCACCAGTTAGAAACCTGAGATAACATGTATGTGTAAATTTATCCAAAAAGATTTTTTTAATTAGGATACAAATTTAACCAAGTTTGAATTTCATACGTTCATTAAATTTAAAAATATACTTTTTGTACAAAACAAAAAATACAAAGACAGGAAAGTAAACTGAGCATAGAAATATACTTCATGAGACGTATCTAACTTATTTTTTACCTGTCAAAAAAATACTGTAAGGTTATATGGAGGTAAAGCATAGTCACTTTGTCTAAATTTTTAAATGCTATAATGTTAAGGCAGTGTAAATTATAAAAGTAGCCAAAGAAAGTACATTTCTCTTTTACTAGGGTATATGGTATTAATAACGAATACTTTAATATGAATTTCATGCAAATAAGACATCAAAATAACATTAACACAGTAAAAATATTTTCAAACAGTTTATATTTATTCAGTTTTTATCCTACCGTCGTCAATGGATTTCAACCTTTACAGATATATTTCTTACTGTTGTTATTTTAACATAAATATGTATTCACATTGACGGTAAAGGTAAATAAAGCGTATATAATGAAATATATAATCACTTAAATATACTTTACCGTTGTATCGCTGCGAACAATCGCTACTACCAGCCAGAAATACATAAGAGTCTTAATCATCGTTTCCTGTAACAACAACTAAAATATCACTTGCCGTAACATTAAATATCATTTCCTGTAACAATAACATATAGCATAGTTCGTTATATAATCGTATCTGTCATATGTTTGAGTTTTTACTAATATAACAATGATATAGTCGCTAAAGCTTAATCCAGTCCCATGGAGTGGGATGCTTCATCACCAAACTCGGTGTTACTTCTGTAGAAATTAAGCTGTGTGCAGAATTACAAGTCTAAAAATAAGTTATTATATGAGATATTTTCCCTTTTGTAATTATATTACAATAAACATAAAAAAATTATTACCAAAAATAAACCTTAATTGATATTTATTAACATGTAATAAATATGAATCAATATCCTACAAATGCAAAAGTAAATATTATAACTTAATCCATATTTTGGTTAATATTAATTTTACTGGATTATTTAAATTCAAGTAAATAAAATACAATATAATATTATTTCTTAATTTTCCCTTAGAGTAATACTTGTAATTCTTTTTTTATTTACATTTTACTATTAATGTATTTCAGTAATAAATGTTCGTTTTAATAGTCAAATAAATTATTAGAAGGCCAAAATATAATTTATTTCCGTTTAGAGTAAGTAATTTACAACAATATATATTATATTAACAAAACATATTATTAATTTCATATTAGGGAGTGTAATACTTGATTATAGTGTCATTATGATTTTAAATGGACTTAGTTGTCGATTATGAAAGAAATGTAAATATGTATATTTTATATGTAATATATATATATATATATATATATATATATATATATACATTTAAAATATATATTATATAAAATTGAAATTTAAATTTTCCATGTGACACAAAGTTAATAATAAATATAAACCATAAACAACTACTCACGTTACGTGATGTGTATCTTGAACGAATGAAGAGAGACTGAATTCAGTCAGAAGTATATCGTCTTCTTACTGAATAATGTAAAATTAAACAATATCCCGTTATACTTTGAAATCATGAACAGATACTTTCCATTGTTTTATTCCTGATTGGCGTGACTATTTTTTTCTTGTTCCGCAATTGAAAAAAAATACAGATGCTTAAGTTTTTAATGCTTGATATGAGTACAGTTGAATAAAGTTTGATGGTTTTAGTGTTGGTTTCTATAATTAAAACCTTATCATACCCGTATAAAAGTAATAAAATATAATCAGTCGATGTTGTTAATGATTTTCCACAAAAGTTTGAATTTGCTAGGTAAAAAAATATAATAATAACAAATAGAATACAGCAAAATAGAACTAAATTAAAATGTATTTTCTCATCACATATAAACAGGGTGTTTTCTTGAATTAGATACATAAAACAAGCAACAAGTTCATAGAAACATATGGCCTATCTCGCACGGTTCTAGTTTATCAGTACATCTGTTTTTTTTTAGATTTATTTTAACATTTCAGATGAAATTTTATGCATTTATGTTGGGTTAAATAAACTTTTTGTAATGTCCTGACTTTAACAAATTTGTTTATAAATATTATGATTTTGGCTTTCTAATCAGCGCAATTTAAAAGTTTTCAAAATTGTATATCTCTATAACTGAGAATACTAAATTAAAAGTGTAATAATAATCATTTGTTTTAAATGTAAGATGGAAATATCGATAGATTCTTTGAAATCAGAAATAAAAACATTGCACCTATTTTATTTATTTGTGAGTATATAAGCTTTCTTGTCGAAAGTATATTCGTAGGTTAAGAAGTGTTATGAACCTTATCCGTAAGAAACTTTCTTCGTGACCTTACCAATAACTAATTTGTTTCCATTTACAGTAAATAATCAAAAATATACGTAATTAATCACATAAAATGCTATAAAGTAAATTTTGAGAAGTATTATACTTGATCATAGTTTTTGATGTCCAAAGAAATTGTTATAGGTGCCGATCAGATATAACATAAATATATAGAACTGTTAATTAAATCTCCATTCGACATAAAATATTATATAAAGCATAACACTTACCTTATGTGGTGTATATATTGTGGTGAACGTGTGAAGCAATACTGAACTCGTTTTGAAGTATATCGTCCTCTTTCTAAATAATAAGACATAAATAAATATCGCGTGACAGTTTTGATATCATGAAGACTGACTTTCCATTGTTTTATGCTAATTAGCGTAACCAATATTTTACGATCCCTTTTCCACAATAGAAAAAGACGGATACTGAATTTAATGACCCTTGACATGGTATAGTTCGACTATTGTTTGCTGGTTTTAGTAGTGTAGTATATAACTGATACCTTAACTGACCCGCACTAAAGTAATAAAATTGTATTATATGGTTTTCTGTTACGGGTTTTTACAAAAAAATAGAGTTTACTGATAAACCAATTTTAAATATAATGAATACAAAAGCGACATAAAACTAAATATAAAAATACATTTTCTCAGCAGATATACACAGGGTTGTATTTGGGGATGCACACACAAAAAAAACTAGGCAAATAACCTCATAGGAACAAATGCCCTATCTCGCTTTGTTGGTTTTTATCCGTCCAAATGTTTGTTTAAGGTAATATTTTAAAACGTGTTAGAGGGGGCAACATGGAATTTTGCATTTATGTTAAGTTAATTTTTAAGGACATTTACAAATGATTTAAGGGCAGTCTAACTAGAATATATTTATTTTTTTGGATTTTTGTTTTTTTGTGGATTATTATTCTTTGAAAGTTTCTAAATCAATGATGTATAACACATGGTACTAATAAATTTATAACCCAACTTAAAAATATTTTAAAACAAGTACTGCACGATATCTTAGCGTGGATTTTGCCAGCTCTTACGACTTTTTGTCACAGGCCCTGCAGAATATGTTTATGCTTTATACAGCTGGCAACACTGTCTGTTTACTAACTTGTGTTTACTTTTGTGGTTATGCTTCTTCTTGTGGTCAGTTGTGTTGAAAGTGAATAATACAGTAATCTGAGTTACCTAGTTTGGGTTATTTTACATTTTGTGTTAGTGCACATTCTTTATTTGTGAATTGGTTTAGTGAATATTACTGTTTTATTTTGTATTAGTTATGGGGAACCAAAAGAAAAGTGGTTCCCGCTATTTGGCTTTCAAAGTCAGGAAGAATGTTGGTAAGCCTAAGCCTAGGCCTAGGGATACTGAAGTAACTGTTCCAGTCACCACAGAATCGAAGTCGTCTACCTCTAAATCCAAGCTACAGCCCAACTTAGGTAAATACAGCACAAATGATAGCCTAGAATATGAAATAGTTGACTTGGCTCAACTAAAAAGTGCTCTAGATGACGTTTGCAGTCTGTAAATCTTGTCACGAAACGCTTAGCTTTAGTAAGAAGACTGCGGTTAGCCCTAGCTTCTGAATTTGTTTTTTCATGTGAACAATGTGATGTAAATAAGACCTTTCATAATTATGACAAAATTGCTACTAGTAGTGATGATGGCAAAGCTCAAACTTACTTTGACCTAAATTTGAGGTTAGTATATGGCCTCAGAGTGATTGGTAAAGGGTATGCCGCGGCTCAGTCGCTTTGCGTTATTATGAACTTACTTGCTTTGCCAACAAAAGTAAAGAAACATGAGCAGTTGCTATCACAAAAAGCTGAAGAACTATGTAAGACATCAATGAGAACTGCAGTTGAGGAGGCTGTTGAAATAAATGAAAACGTTAGGGATCTGTGTGTCGCTATAGATGGCTCTTGGCAAAATAGAGGACACACGTCGATGAATGGCATTGTTTCAATGACATCGGTTGATACAGGCAAGGTGGTTGATATATACTCCATGTCCAAGTACTGCCAGTGCCCTAATAGACATGAGAATGAGCACACTGTAGAATGTAAGACTAACTACCAAGGAACAAGTAGTGGGATGGAGGTAGAAGGGGCAATAAAGCTATTCGAAAGATCGCTTCCTCAGTACAACGTTCGCTACACTGAGTTTTTAGGTGACGGTATACAAATGCCTACACATCTGTATGTGACTCTCATCCTTATGGCCAAGATGTGGTAATTAGCAAGCTAGAATGCGTTGGCCACGTACAAAAGAGAATGGGTACGAGGACTGCGGGAAACTTACAGCCGAAAAAAAGAAAGTCAAATTAACGGATGCTAAATGTTTGTCTGGTAAAAATAGGCTAACAGCAGAAGCTATTAAAAAACCACAAATTTTTTTACGGATTGGCTATCAGGAGAAATCCTCACAATCTGGATGGTATGAAGCAAGCAGTGTGGGCTTCATACTTTCACATTCAGTCCTCGAATGAAAAGCCTACTCACCAGTGCCCTAAAACCGAAGATACTTGGTGTAAGTACAACAAATGTGTACTTAGTACTGAAACCTATGACCACTCACAGCACTTTTCATCTTCCAGAAGCCATTATGCTAGAAATAAGGCCTATTTTCCAAGCCCTGTCAGATCCTGAATTGCTAAAAAAAAGTGCTTGAAGGGGATGTCCCAAAACCCCAACGAGTCGCTAAACAACGTCATATGGGCCCGTCTACCAAAGAGAACATTTGTAGCTATTGATACATTGGAATTCGGGGGTTTATGAAGCTGTCCTCTCTTATAATGATGGTTACTTCTCAAAAGTGAAAATGATGAAGGAGTTAGGTCTTAGTGCTGGCGAAAGCCATGAAACGCCTCGATGAAGAGCGCATCCGCAAGGCTTAAAAAACGCTCTTTTGGAGTTTAAAATAAGTGCGGCAATCAAGAACTTTGATTAAAAGCAAGATTGAGGACATATTTCAGCAGGAGGAACACCCAGACAACCCTTCCCACAGTGCTGGACATTATTAAAATGTAAGCTAATACTCTTATTACGCTTTCTGTTATTTTTTGGCCGTTTCCCGTAAACTAGGTTTTATTAACTAATATGTCGGATATTTCCACAACCGTAAGAGATATCATCACCAAAATTTTTTTTACAGTTTATCAAAACTAGTTCTTAACACAGGGATAAAATTAAAAATGTTAAATAGGCTGAATTAAAAAAAAATGTAAAAAGATTAAAAAATAACATAAAAAGTAAAAAACTCATAGTTAATATAAATTTTACTAAAAAGCCAAACCCCTTTGTTAATAACTAGGCAAAGACTTGATCTTTGAAATAAAAAAAAGTTTACTAGTCTATCTCTAATACTTTTTGGGCTATGCGACATATCGTTAACATTGAGTTTAAATGGGAGTCGGACTGCCCTTAAGTAAATATTATGAATTCATTGTTCTAATTTGCACCATTTACAATTTGTCAGAACTGTATATCTCTCTATAACTGTTGATTCTAAATGACAGGTGGAATATTCATTATTTAATTTAAATGTAACGATGAAAAATCACATCAGATTTGTTAGAATTAGTTTTAAAATAATAAAATAGTTACACCTATTTTAGTAGTTACTATTCAAGCTTTGTTGCCAAATGTAAACGCTTAGATCCGAGTGTCGTTTATTGTTATAAAATATTGGCCTTTTTACCATTAATAGCTGTATTCTAATTAATAATGTGGAACAATAAATTGTTCCCACAACAGCTGTTTAAAAATAAGACTACTAAGTTTTGTCATCATTCTTCAACGACAATATTTATACACTATAATATATCAATTAGTAATGATTTATACAATTGTTATGTACAACAATGAGAAGTACGCTGATATGAATTTAGCGTATGACGCTGCCTTAGGGAAAAAGTGCTGAATCCAAGACGATTTACGTGAAACCGTTTCCTGGCTGACAGATCCCTGATCGTAAAACTGAAGAAGTTCGTCGCCGTTGAATATTTACCTTACTAAAGCATTGCAATCTGCTAGTTTCCGTTATATAAAATTAAACAAACTGTAGACTATCCACTAGTATTTATATTTATGAAATTGTTTTGTCTTAACAACTAATAATACATTTGAAATTTTTATTATAATACGAGAATATTACACTGTTCAATCATTGAAAAGTTTTATTTCAGTCAAAAAAATAAACAGTATTGTCTAAAACACATATTTATAACTTTTTTTAAATAGTACAAGTACTGTTAAATTGTATATTCAATTCTTTATATTGCAATGTTGGACGTTTTATTCTGATATGCGATTTAAAGGATTTCGCAAAAGAATATCAGATATTCAAAATTAGGAGTTGTGCTTTCAGATAGGATGGTTTGTGCCCCTAGAATCTAAAACCACGATAGCCAGAATATATATATATATATATATATATATATATATATATATATATATATGTGTGTGTGTGTGTGTGTGTGTGTGTGTGTGTGTGTGTTGTGTGTGTGTGTGTGTGTGTGTGTGTGTGTGTGTGTGTGTGTGTGTGTGTGTGTGCGTGTGTGTGTGTGTGTGTGTGTGTGGGTGTGTGTGTGTGTTTGTGCGTGTGTGTGGGTGTGTGTGTGTGTGTGTTTGTGTGTGTGTAGATTTACTAGAATGAGTTAAAGGTACCAATATACTATGTTTAGTTTTTTATGGATAAAGATGGAGGGACGAACACACCTTTGTAGGAAATATATTTAAACATTGCTGACACTGTAATAACTTTTCCCATTTCCCAAAAATTTTTGATTTTTTTGCAGATTTGGGTGGGAGGCGGTTAATTTTTTTTTTAATTTACAATCCCAAAGAAACTTAATTTTAAATGTCTTTATAAAAGAAGAAAAATAGTAGAAACTAGAGCTTTCTGTTAAAACCCAGTTAAAAATTAAAGTTCATTTAAATTAGTTAAGTTAAAAGTATAAATGAGTCCTCCTCAACGTTTTAATGCTCAAAGATACAAAAATAAACTTCAGGATAGCCCTCTAGTTAGCATAATATAACCATTTCCCTAAAATTGGTAGTATAAACTTTTTAAAATGTATTGTCACATTAGCATTAGTAATTACAAATACGTGAGGCAATAGATTAGTTAAAACTTACTATCCTTTGTATTTAAAACCAGATATTCAAAATGATGTCCCAGGATAGTATGACATTGTCCATGTCTGTTGTAGAAAGTTGAAAACGGCACGCTGTATAGATTCACGTGGGATCTTTTAATATTTGCTACTATTCTGCCCCTAAGGTCATTAATATCCTGATTTTTTGTTTATAGACATTGTTTTCATCCAGCGATTTGGGCAGTTTATTATATTAAAATATGTTCTAAATAATAGCCGACATGCAGAATATAGTGTGGAGGTCGTCCATCCCGCCGGAAACTAAATTCATTACAGTTTGATGGTTGCTACTTAAATAGAAGAATAAACCCAGATATTTTAACAATTCCTTATATACCTCAGCATTAAGGTTTACATAAATAAAAAAGGGTCCAAACCATCTTATCTCAATACCAAGCAAAAAATTTTATTTCTCTGTATGATGCTTGGTCTTTTGCTGTCTCTGCTTAGTATATTGCTGTCTCATCCAATGAGGGTTAGAATCAGTCCAAAAAGGAGTATTGTGCCTGTTACCGTTTTACATGAAGGTTACTACACCTGAGAAAGCAATGATATTCAATCTAATTGTATTATTATCGATGCCATCCACCAGTATTTCATAGAATCCTACTCGACGATCAAAATCGTCCTAACTTAACTCATGAACTAAAAGATTTTTGTACGCTTTATAAACACTGTATTGTAAAACTGTATCTAAAACAACATACTGTAAAACGTTAAGTAACAATAATTTCTTTTGTAGCCGATTTTGGTCATCCAGGTTTTGTGTGGTTTTTTAACACTACTTTTTTCTGAAGATGTTGGATTGTTTTTTTGAATTGATAGTCATTAAATAAATTCCTTACTACATCATACAATCTTAGCCATTCTCTGTAGCCTCGCATGATCCGGATAAAATCTCATTCACTTAAACACTTCATTTGAACGTAAAGTATCACAAAAACACGTCTTAAACTTTGTTCATTACAACCAGAAACTGAACATGATACTGGACGTATTCAAAACTTAAAAGATTATAGATGCCTGCCTTGCAGCATGTAATAACATTAAAACAGGTTTAAGTTTTTAAGGAAAGTAGTTGTGTCTAATGAAGTTAAGTACCTTCTGAATGTAGAAGTTCATGTTTAGCCTCAATTACTTTATAATTAATTTCAATGCGAATGCCATTTTGTAATAGTTGACATAGAAAGTTCTAGTTTCTACTGTTCTTCTTTGATCAAGATCTTTCCAATGGTCTTCATAACTTTTAGTCCAAACCAAAAATCCCAATTTGGGGGAAAACGAGCTATGTGGTAAGAGTTCACCTTTTTTTCCTAGAAAGGTGTCACAAGTTCCATCCCGTCATCTTTTTTATCCATTGTAAATAAAACAGAGTGTATCTATATTTCCACTATATATACATATTTATATATATATATATATATATATATTATATATATATATATATATATATATTGCGTTTTGATCAATTACATTTTATTTTTTGTTTCAGTAATTAATGTATGAAATTATTTGAGATAGAAAGCTAAATGTGATTTATGTCCTTTAATTTGCTGAAAGGTAAACAAGTTAAACCGAAAAAAAACAAGGTGCTTATAACATAATTAACATGGGTAGAAGATATATTTAAGCCTTTAATGGCCTTTTGCGCAACCCAGAAGTGTCATGAGGAAAACTTGTATACAGTTTCAGCAGTTCCTCAAACTGCCAGAAACAACCGATTTGCAGTGAAAGAGAAGATGTTCAGCATTTCCCTCCTGCTCGTAACACTAAATACAGAGCAGATGCTCCATGAAAAATAATACTCATGAAAATGCTTCCTCAGATGTCCGTTTTCGCGCTTTCTTATCCACTACATCAGAAGTCATCGATCTACTACCAAGGGGAAGGTGGCTCCAGCACCAGCCTCCTCATCCTCAGACCCGGATTTAGTCTCCACCTTCTCTCAAGTGATTCCAATTCGAGACAGCTCTAAAGGAGTCACACCTAAGAATTCCACAGAACCGTTGAGACCTCCTTGTGTTAGAAACCGAGCCAAGATTAGTCAAGCACAAGCCCTTTCGTTTCCGAAACCTCTTTATGATCTGGAACTCAATAAACCGGTACATTGTAATAGCCCTATAGCTCGCAAACATTTTACCAAATTCCATGGTGACGTGCATCATCAACGAAGTCACTATTGCGTATATAGAAATGAGGCTTTAAGCAAAGTTTCAAGCCTATAGGTTAGTTTGCATAAAAAATGTTTTGACACTGGAGCACCACCTCCATCGGCCCGATTTACAGATAGCGAACACAATCTTGCTTTTACTTTTACTTGTAGAATGTTTAGAATAAGAATGCTAAAGATGTGTTAAGAATAGCAACCAATATCAAGAATACAAGAATGTTTACATTTACTCACTGAAAAATACGGTATGGAAATCTGTTAAAATCCGCCATTGACAATGGTCAAATGGTTCGATTATAAGCCTTACTACTATATCGCACTAATAAATTATTGCAATTAGAATAACATGTTTCAACAATAAAACAACAATTCTCATACAATACCACAAGAATTATGGCCCCTCCACTCTTAGTTTACTAATCACAAGACGACAAAATCATACACACTTTTTTCTACTGGAAGGTAGAACAGTTTGTTCTATCTTCAAGTAGATGAATATTTGCATTATAATAACATTAGGATTGTTACATGCATTGTTTGTCTATTCTTTTAAGTAATGGCATTGTAAGCTAAAAATTAAAAACATAGTGATCTTCATCACTATATAACAACTAATACTACAAAGAGAGCCATAAGTTGAAGAATGATGACAAACCGTGGAGGTGGCTAGGAAGAAACTGTGTAGGAATGGTAGGTACGAACTGTGACACAACGCAGATAACAAACAATAATAAACACATTTAGTGACACACGTAAATGCCATTGTAACCGTACTTCTGGTTTCGTTAGGAAAAAGATTTAATTATTCATTGAAATTAATTAATTTTAGTAATGTCTGTGTGACAAAATCAAGGGTGTTAGATGTGTCATAGGAAGATAAGGACAGCATAAATATAGGTTAAACAACTATAAAGGGTAAATCTTTACCTTTATTTGATAAGTTTATCCAAGCGTTTATGTGCAATAAATCTATACTGCTAATTTGCTTACTTAGCAAGTGTAAGTCCATTATTAGGTGCGCTATATTATGTGGTTTAAAAAATTTAAAAGTGTTTCTTTATGATTTTAATGTATATTTCATATATAGTGTATTTCAAGTTACCTGGTCTAAAACAAAATTATTACACTGAAATTAAAAATTTTAAAGAGTGTAAACATAAAAATTTTTGTTCGTACAAATTGAAAAATTTACATTCAAAATTGACCACTCTTTCGTAGTATTTAGTTTTTATTCGTACATTCTATGTGAATCATTGTTTTATATAAACTATTTCTTATGATACTTTATGGTGAAAAACTAATTGTTTTAGAACAATCAAAGTGTGCTTGTCTTAAAATTGAAAGAAAATAAATCAATACATTTCCCTAATCGTTATGTTTTATTGAGAACCTCGCCCTGTTTTCTGCATTAGGCCTACTCAACATTCCAATGGAAATATTAAGCAGTTTACAGGGATCTCTGTTGTACTCATTATAACCTTTAAGTTACTTCAGCGAGCAAAGTAAAGAGCTATCAGAAGTCTATGTTAGAGTCAGATTGGCTGCGAGTTTTATGACCTTTTCCGGACGTGAACGGCTTCACCCGTCCGATGTAATGTGTGTCTGCAGTTTCCCAATAATTCTATTTGAGTTTTATAACACTTTAACTGGATTATTGTTTTTCACATAGTAGTACGGTAACTCAGTCAACTTCAAACAGTATTTACTAGTAAAATGTAAATAATACACATAAGTAGTACTAAAATTGTACAATATAATACAATAACATAAAAAATACTATATGTTTTATTCAATACTGAATCCAACCAGTTGGTTTAGCTAAACAATGTAAAAATTTAATGTTTTACTGCATTCTGTTATGGAAATCGTACTTGCTCACTTTCAATTAATTATAATTTGGAAACAGGCTCCAAAACGTAAAATCTGAAAAGTACTATAAATCATAAAAATAATATTAGTTTTTAGTTACATCATTAGGGAACTTATAAATAATAAATCCGTGATTAAAATTGTTATACTTGTGGTTTACTATCATAAAATCCAAATTTAGGCAGCTTCACCCATATAATATTAGTTTTTTGATTGAGAACTTGTTTTAGACTAAAATATACTTAAAAAGAACTTGTGTGCAACATAACTACAGGTATACTGTACCTTTAATTTCAGGTTTTACCTGTAGCTGTCACTATTTGCAGCTTGTTCCTGCTTCTTCACCTTTTAAGCAAACAACTGACCGTGAAAGTGAACAAAGCTCGAGGCCAGTTTAAGAAAATGGCAGGAGTGGGTTTTAAAGACTCATGGCTCAGTTTTATGTGACATTTTCTATCCTCAAACCAAAAGCTAACATTACACACCTAATTTGTAAAACTATTTTTAACACAGTGAGACAAGGGAATGTGTAGTGTATAAATATTGACATTCTTATTATCGTAGTTTTGGGTTCTGGGGACTTTGATCAGAGAAAATCAAACAAAACTCCCCAAGTGTTGTGTATCAACTCCAAACACAGAATCAGCAAAAACTGTAGAGAATGAATCTCTTGTTTACCATATACGGAAACATCACCTAAGTGCTAAGATATGTACCTAATACGCATTATTATGTATTATAAAAAACATTAAGCTTATACAGAAAAATCGTGTGCCTAAAGGAGAATATCTGAATCATAAGAATGTGAATGTGAAAGTTATTGATAATACAATTATTTAGAAGATTATATAGCATTTAAAACACCATCACTGTGTTGTACTTATATTTTCAGATCTTTATCCCTCTGAGGAACTGATCTAGTCCCATATTTAAAACGTTGTCACATTATGTGTACCGTTTAAAAAGTTAACGTAATTGTGGCGCTTAGTGCTTTTTGTGTTTTACTGCAATTACCGTCGGAAATTAGGCTCTCAAGAGACAACATGCAAATTAAACTATTGTTAGTTGCTCGCGACCGCAGCGAGGAGCGGACAGGGGTTGGAGGCGGTCAGATGTTTACTGGTTTTGTCGAGATTCTTGTGGTTTGCTGCCCTATGAAAACTTGCTCTATGTGTAAGGCGTGTCCAGGAGAAAATATGAGTATAGAACTTGTCTATCGGAAGGCTGCGTTTATTACCATTTTATGACTGGCCAAAAAAAATTGTTGATTCACCCAGTAAGTAATTACTGAATAAAATTATAAATTTGTGTATTGCACTTAACTTTGAATATTTATAGATGTCACGGTATATAATGTAAATTAGTTCAAAACTTTGTAGTTTGCCATCTTATAAAATCTGCTCAAAATCAGGTGAGCAACAAAAAACTGATAACTGTGACATGACATGACATTTGTTTCTTGCTTGCAACATCGTGCTCGCTTATACTTTGACGGAATACTTTGTGAAAATTACCTTTGGAATCTTTTAAAAAATTAAAAAAAATTGTGAAAATCTTGTATTGTTTTATGACCGTTGAAAAAATCAATTCCCTTTCAAGTTATAAAATTATTGTTGCTCCAGGCTAGTGCAAGGATACATATAAAGTGATCGTGCTCGCTTATACGCTGGCGGATTTAGTCGAAAAAGGTACCGTCGAAATCTTTATGTAACGTAATAAATTTTTAAATCTTGTGCATATTTTATAACAATACTTGTTTGTTGGTAAATTGATCTAAAACATTTTAAATAGGTGCCATTTTTTAATATTAAAGTAAATTACAGAATTGTTTTCAAATGTATTTCTTTAATAATTATGTGCGAAGTTTGATAGCTGTAGCTTTATTAGTTCTATAAATATTAATTTTGCTATAAACATTACAAAATTGCGGATAGCGGATAACGAGACATTTTTCAAAAGTTTACATGACATTTTTTGTCTCAAATTATGTGCACTACAACACAAAGAAGCTAGTTATACACTTTTGTGAACTCCCTGTACAAATGAGCACAACAAACTGCCACATATGGTGAGAGGTAGTGGAGCACAACAGACCGTCACATATTTATAAGTACAATGGTCTGCCACATATTATGGTGACTGTTAAATGAGTAGAACAGACTGCCACATACGGTGAGAGGTAGAGGAGCACAACAGACCGTCACATATTATGTGCAGTAGATAAGGACAACGGTCTGCCCACATATTATGGTGACTGATAGGTGAGTAGTACAGACTGCCACATACGGTGAGAGGTAGTGGAGTAGAACAGACTGCCACTTACGGTGAGAGGTAGAGAAGTGGAACGGACTGACACATAAGGTGAAAGGAGAGACACACAATGATCTGCTAAAACTATAGGGTGTGACGTTAAGGAGGAAAACAGAATGTTACATGTAATTACAGGTAGGATTCTTATTTAAAGTGAGAGAAAAGTGCAACTATTTTATAAATCAAAACAACTAAGCCACTGATTCTAGTAGTGTATCAAACTGAATGTAGAGACTCTGTTGTTGAATGTAGTAATTATATTTTGTAGACCAAGAATTCTATAATTATTTCTAACCACCCAAGAAAATCTTTAAGCTGTATTTTTTGGGGGTTGGAGTAGTTATTTTTTAAATATGTTCTAATTTGAAGAGCCATTATTTTAACTAATTTTAAGAGTCTCTTGATACAGATAACTTGAAGAATGTTTTTCATTTATATTTCCTTACCTAATAAACAGTACACAAAACATATTTGACAGGTTACAAATAATCCTTTTAATTTTTTATTAAAACACTAATCAGTGGCATTTAATTTTTTACTACTTGACACGTTGTATAATAAAATGTGCATATAAGTTTTACGTAAATGTTTTAATAAATAAGATGCGTATTTGTGTTATGATATAATTCTATTATCTCATTTTATATGTCTTTATTTCAACTATTTAGTGTAATGTTGACCTCATATCGTTACAAGCCTGAATCGTGGCAAATATGGTTGAATCGCTTGTACCTTAGATCGCTTAAGCACCAGAAGGTGTAAATCAGAAGCGGTGCAGAAAATCTATTGGAAAGATACCCGGTTTAAGCGTGTTTTTATATATACTACAAAACAATTCAAGCACAGAGTAAGACAGGTAAAATGATTGGCAGAAGACATAGATGAAGCTACGCTGCATGATGGAGATATGACGTAGCAATATATCCTAATATCCTTTGGGGGTAGTTATATAATGACAAATTATGATTTTTGCACTACATGAGAAACTTAGCCCCTCAACCCAAAATGGGGGGTTATGGGGTCAAGTCAAAATTTGTAAATGCAAACCCCCATCAAATGACACTTCATTTTGAAGGTCTTTATAAAATAAGAACAATACCACAGACTAGAGGTCTGTATCTCAATCCAGTACTAAACAACGGCTTGTCAAAGTTTTATTGAAAAGTTACGCTAAAAAACACTATTTTTCTTAACTCATTTTTTCAGAGTTATTTTTAATACTAAGTTGTGCTAAATTAAACTTAAAATATTTAAACTTAATTTTGAAATCTTACCTCAACCTTTTTTAAGTTGTAAGTAAATGCTCAAAATTGCCGAGCACAAGCCGTTGTTTCGTACTGGATTGAGTTAGAGACCTGTAGTTTGTGGCATTGTTCTTCTTTCATAAAGACCGTTAAAATGAAGTGTCGTTTGATGGGGTTTCGCTATTAAACATTTTGACTTTACCCTAAATCTCCCATTTTGGGTTGAGGGGTTTGGGTTGTCCCAGTAAAATTGCCAGTCCATTATTAAAGAGGAGGAAAGGAAAACCAGATAAATAATAAATTATATAGCAAACATGTGGTTTTCTTGAAACTACTAAACTATATAAACTGAAAGTAATAAACTATAAAAAATTACATTTTCGTATTTGGTTTTTTCGAAAGCTTGACGAGGACGGTATAAAACCATTTCTTTCCTGAAATTTATAGCTGAAAATCATTTAGAACGTATACGAATCAGTCCGTATGTTTCTTGAGTCTTTAACAACAATTGTATTTAAATTATACATATATTTTATAAATTAAGTTTTAACAATACAAAATACTGATAGTACTTGGATATATTTATCATAACATAAATAGTTTCTTCTTTTTACTAAAATGTACCTATTTATCAATTTTAAAGCTTTAAGTTTTCATAGATAATGAATTATTGAACATGCGCCCACAACAGAGACAGATAACAACACAACACTAAAAAGGTCTCGTAAGTTTCTTAATGATTAAATACAATAATTAAATTACTGCATGGAATGTACAATTGGAAAAGAAAAAGATACTTATTAGATAAAAAAATCTAATTAAATATAAAAAAGAATAAACCTATTTTTTGCCAATTATTGTGTTGATATTACGTAATATAATATTTCGATACTACTTAAATCTGTTGTAAAATCGGAAATAGTTATTCATGGACACTAGTCCAGATTTAATTTCCAAGCACAGATCTAGTAAGAAGTCTGGTTCTCGTATCTCGCTTGTAAACTTCAGTTTTTCACATACCGAGGTAGATGTACAAACCTTTGTAGGCGAAATAAAGATGACTGACCACCAGCACTGCAAACTCCCAAGTGTCTATACAGATGTGTAAAACTGGCTGCTTGGTGGTTCGTAACTAATATACAGTAGTACAAATCAAAAAGTATTATTTATAATAGTAAATATTAATATTTGTGATTCTATGGCTATCCATAAATTTATAATTATAAAACAATTACATTTTCATAAATAATCATAGCCTTAAACACGTTTTTGGAATATATGGTTTCCGTTAAACCATTATCAATATTAAAGGTAGACATTAATGAAAATAATTATATACAAGGGCTATTTCGGAAATCACATGACACATTATCTACTTTGACATGTTGACCTGCTACATTTTATTGCAAGTGTAATGTCAACATATGTACATACATTCAACCTGTACTGTGCATATCCGACATATATTCTACGCAAGATACATTTCAATGTGTAATTATTCAACTTTGTTATTTGGTTATTGATGAGTACCAAATTTAAAAGAACTATTTAATTCCAAATTATATTTAATATGGACATCTTAATTTCTTCTTAGCTTTAGCTGTGAGATTATAGTTTATTCATTATAAGACGTCCGCCACAACTAACAATAACTACGAATCAATGTTGATATGAGAAGTTTGTAAATAGTAAAAAGTATTTGCTCCACATACACTTTACAGTCATTATTTATAATAGCAAAATTAATATACATAAATATATATAATTTAATATATATATATATATATATATATATTATATATATATATATATATATATGTTTCTTTGCTTTCTTGACTTAAATGTTTACATGTTTGCCCTATCTTTTAATGTTTAATGTCTAAGTTTCTGAGTGAATCAGGTCAACTTTTTTAGAGTAATTTTCCTTGTCCATGCAGAGAGCTGTAGTCATTAAAAAAAAATTTAGTTAATTAATTGTAGTATTGACGGTTTTAGTGTGTCGTTTTTTAAAATTTGTGTTTTCAAAATCTACATTTTATTGTAACCAAGTTCAGTACTATATAGTAATAATTGACATTGAAGAAAAGTGAACTATATTCTGATGAATCCATTGACTTTTGTAACGGATTCAGTAGTTCTAACTTTTCTGAGGAAAAAAACTTCGTCAAGGATAACACCACTAAATACTTAACAAGCCACCAACTACATATAGATCCCGTGACTTTACAGATCCTAGGCTATTAGAGCAAAATGTGGCTCCAGTGTAATAAGAGGCCACCAATACGATTAGATGATGATTATTGAATGATATCTAATCATCGATATTCATGATCATCCAAAGGACCGAAAGCTAAATGTCGGACCAAATACACACACACACACACACACACACACACACACACACACACACACACACACACACACACACACACACACACACACACACATGTATACGCTTTTTAAATTTTATGTTTCTTAAGGTGATATCACTACCTGCAGGTAATAGTTAAGAGTTAAATAGTACTATTGACAATTATTACTATTCATGCTAGGATTATGTTTCTTAAGGTGATATAACCATTCGCAGTTAATAGGGAAGAGTCCTTTGAGATTTAATACTATGTATGCCATGTTTAAGTTTCTTAAGTTGATATCGCTATCTGTTGTTAGCAGGGAACAGTTAAATTAAACTGTTTAGAATAGAAACTATGTATGTTAAGTTTTTGTTTTCTAAGGTGATATTACCGTTTGTAGTTAAAAGGAAAACGTCAGTGAGAGTTATGAGAGTTAGTACAACGTTTGAGAAACTTATAAGGATATTTCTTGTTCTAATTTTCTAAATAATAACACAAAACTTGTTCTCCCTTATGCTTTCTTTATTTAGCTGTACTACTACTCTCAATTAAAGGGTCTCTTAACACCTCAAGTGTATTTTTACGAGACACCCCGCAAGGGGTATCGTCTATAGTTGTCACGTTAGTGTTCGTTGATGGCAAAAGTTTTCGTATCAAAGGAAGGAAACAGGAATATGCCACTTAATAGTTGGGAGGTGATATTTATTAAATTGATAAAAACCCTTTTAAAACATTTGAATCAAAGATTTTTTGTTTCACTAGTACATAAGTATAGAACATGTTACATTTAATTTTCATAAAGCGTATTCTATGGTAAAAAAAGAATAATTGGAAAACCCATACCAAGAAATGCAAAGAGTGTAATGTTGTTCTTACTACTGTATTTCATGTATATTTAAAACATTTTTCTTACAATGGAGTTTTAAAGTTTAACGATTATGCTTTAAAAAGTTTTCTATTCCTACTAACTTATATGTTTTCTGACTTAAAAGTTCTTAAAGTACTTGCACTGTGATATGGTATTAAATAATATAAAGACTTTAAACAGGATCCTGAACCACTTATAACATAGAATAGAGTAAACTACTAAGTAGATCACTACTGTATCAATGCAATATTGAAAAACCAACTATTTGAGATTATCTTTTGCTGTAAGAGTAGAACAATGCAGGAGTTTGTCGAGTTAAAAGGCATCGCTGAAATTCTATGTGAAATTTTAATTTCATAGCTCATTTATCTAGCTACACTGTTTACTATGTCTCTTGCTAAATTCCATATAAGTGATACAAAAAAAAATTACAAAATTTATATACAAAATTTATTCAAACCAAGATTTTTCTTTGGCGTTAGTTATTCATAATACCGATTTAAAAAAGTTTGCGAATGCTCTGATCATTTCCATGACCTCATGCACCAACGGCGATATTTCTTACTGTATATATATATGATGTTTCATGTAAAATTTCAATTCTATAGCTAAATTTCATCTTGAGATACTGTGCGCACAGATGGGCAAAAGACAGAAATTAAAACTTGCCAGCTCTCTTTGTTTAACACTCAACCAATGAAGAATCAGAGTATGAATAAACGACACAAAAATTAAAAAAATTTCTTGAATTAGATATTTTAAAAAGTAAAATACATTATACCGATAAAAATAAATATACATGTTAGTTAGAATGTACGAGGACGTATAGCGTTGAAACAAAATTTCACCGGATAGGTATAGTCAAAGTTAGTCCAGCAGTATTTTATCCAACTTCTATGAAAGCTGCGGACTGTTTGATCCAGTTTCAGTCAGAGTACACATTTAAATCACATCAAACATCCCTTCGTCAAGTATAGCGCTATTCACCAGTTCACACGATTAACTTCGTGCACAGGATTCTGTTTCCTCCATTACTAAACTGCATGATTAAATCTTATTGTGCTTTAAACTATGTTCATTACTCTAAATCTATTACGAATAAATTGGTTGTACATAAAACAACTGAACCAGGTATTCCAGGTATTCTACACTGTTGACCAGGAACAAGAGGTCAATGTCGGGATTCCAACAGTCGAAACAACACTTGAAAACGATTATTACCAGATTAGAATAACAGTACATGTCCTAACACATATTATAAATAAGTCCTCAAAAAAAATGTTTAATACAAGAAAGAGAGAGTACGCCTATGAACGCTTTTATAGTTTTTAACTCTTTTATTTCTTTTTTAATTTTCTTTGAATCCGAAATGTAACTTGTATAGATAGAAATCTACAACAATACTCAGAGGTGTACTATTCTTACTTACTGTGACATGTTACATATATTAATCTGAGGAATACATGGTTTTAAAATTAAACGTCAGAGCGTACCATACAACTATAAGTAGTTTACATTTCCGGCTTACACGACGTATTTATTTACGTCATCGTACCTTGTATCTTTATAGGCTATAATTTTGAATGAGCGAAATTACTGGAGCAGCGCATACGAAAATAGTTGGATGGTGGCTTGTGCCTATGAACCAACATCACTCGCCAAGCACTTCGGCCTATTTTACTTATATGTAGAATTATTGATCTATCTCACTTTCTGGTAAAGTCAACAGTTATTATCACACTTACCACAAACAAGCATAATCTTATTTAATAGCATAACTCTGACTTGCAGACAACATGTTAGTGAAGCTGGCTGTCATTGACCATGGACACGTCATTGTGGAAACAGCTGATGGGTCAGCAGCGATATGTCAACACCACATCAGCATTTGGGTATTTACTTATCGAAATACTTTTTTTCTACAAAATGTTTACAATTATTTATCGCTCCAATGGTTTTATACCCCTTTTTCGCTATGTTAATGTTTGAATAAATCTTGTGTAAGTGTTATTTTATAAATTAATGTTCTTAATGGTATTAAGTCTTAAGAAATTGCAATACAATTCTAACAAGCTTAATAATAATTTTAAGGTAACAGTATATTCTAAATAAAATATTCAATTTATGCACTTCTGTAAAAAAATAATTAAAAATCATAAAGCATAAACAAGGTTATGATTCTTTTTGTATTACTTTTTATAAAACGAAATAAATGTAACTACTTAAACATTGTTTTTTTTCAATTTAACAATTTATATATTTTAAATACTGGACAACTTGGCGAAATAAGTAAATTGGCTTGACGACCATATGACCAATAAGTTATTTTTATTTTGCGTAAAATAAGAATAGATGATGTTTCATATAACGCCATGGCAAGAATAAAAAGAAAATGAATTTTGTTGAACAGCTTAAACAAATATATATTTCCTGAAGAATTTGTTATGAAACGATACCACGATTTCAGATATTTTTCAACCTTACCTGTTACAAAATGTATGACACAACGTTTCGAGGATTGAAATCCTTCCTCTTTGCCCGGAAGGGGGAAGGGGGGTGTTATTACATGCAACAATACAGAACAGTATATCTAGACAAACAGATCACTAAATTTACTACGTAGTCTTGCTTAGTAAAAACCTTTGACTAAAAACTTCGTATAGTACAAAGATTTTGAAATTAAAAGAAGAATGATCCATAAAAAGATTATTAATCTTGCTAAATGCAGTTACAGTAAAGTAAGAATTAATTTAGAAATAAGCATAACAAAAACTCTCTAAATGAATGATTTAACTTCAAAACACAGACCAAGAAAACTATTAAATGCATAAAATTAATGTTAATAAAATTCCGAAATCATTACAACAACCATGAGAAATGCATAAAGTAACCCCTACACATTGAAATAAAACTGGTAGAAGCATGCAACAAATAATTAAAAATAGCGGGGTAAGACGACGAAACAGAAGTATAATTAAAGGCCTTCGGAATAGATTTTGGGGAAAAGGACGGACATAATTATATTTTCTAACTCCATAGTTTAGGCACTATAAGTCACTCACACAACAAAGTCAAAAGAATCAGGTCTATGTACTTGGATATTAAATATATTTTGTAAGGTTAGCAGGCATTTCCTAAGTAAAAATATCTGGAATGATTCATAAACTCGGTTTTAAAGAAGGAGTACAACACTTTAAGGATTCATGAGACCAATACATTAGTCAAATGCTAATATATTTTTTGTATAGCTCCGGTGATCGTCCTATTGATATTGAGAATATATGGTAAATCAAAAGGTCTTATATTTACGAGGTTTTGAAAACAATTAGTTGAGTATCCAGTTCATCGTAAGACGCAGTAAGCCTGGAACTTGTAGTGCTATAAAAAATCTGCCTAGGGTGTACTCAAGCCTACTTTTTGTTTACCAGACTATAAATGTTAACAAATTGAAAATAATGTTAAAATTGACAAACAAATTGGTTGTACTGTCATACGACAATGTTTAAAACAAAACAGTTGATTAAATGTAACAGGTTATTTTAATTTATTAATATTTTTTGTATTGCACCTTTAGAGACCTAGATGGGGCCTTTCACAAATTCAAAGACTAGTAGTGCGTATCTGCGAGGGATTTTTAAATATGAATAGGCCTTTGTATTATACAGAGAACCTATGACTGTCCATGTAAAACTTTTGATTTAGTAACTAAGACACGAACACGCAGACAGACACCGTTACATTCGTACACAGTATTGTAGATGCATTTATCTCTACTGTTTTTTACAGAACACCATTGATATCTTAGTATGGAATAGTGAAGAGAAATACTAACATTTTAGTCTGTTCTGATAATCTTTACGAGCAATATTTAGATTAACTATTAGGTTTTCTTCTACAATGACACGTTTTTTAAAAATCATTAATATGTAAATATATAAACTATTAACTTCTGATAATCGTACTCATATAAATATACTAAAGAGAACTGTACGCTCTTTTCTATATTTATTGATATTTAGTCAATATCAGTCCTTCAATATTTTTTTGTCTATGTATACTCCTCTGGCAAGATATTTATTTGAAGGCCCTTACAATTCCAATAAACAATAAAGTAAAGTAAGCATGTTTCTTGAACCAAAATTTCAAACGGCATTATCGAGGGAATGTAGATTTCATTGTATTATAAGTGCGAGGATGGTTTCTAGTCTAGGCAGTTCTATAAAAAACTCAAATTTAATGGCTTTCTTTTCAGTAGTGTCTACTCATGGAGTATAAACCAATATGAAGAACCGACAAATAAAAAAGTACCAACTAAGATTATTTCTTCTTCTTATAAGTTGACATGATATAGATATAGCCGGCTAAACTCCTTGTGGGATCTCAACTGGAGGAGGCCCTTAACCCAAATCTTATCAGTCCTGAATAACATATCACTCCTTTAAGCTAGCGCAAAGTTACATTTAGGACTAAAGGCAAAGTGAGGTTACTCGAGCTAGTTATCCTCAGTGAAGGACTAAGCCCGTAGGCTCGTATGCTATTTAGATAGCTCTAATCCATCGGATTACACTTTTGTAATGGCTGGAATAATTTCAGACATAGACATACCATTAGTGAGGTACTTGTGTTGTCTTCAAATGTCCGCAAAGTTATAGAAATAATTTACTTTGCAATGAGGATAATAATCTTAGTGGAAAATGTACACAGAAACATACTAATACAATGGTTAGATCTAGTCATGTTTTATTAGAGTAGGTTGTTATAAAATGACTAAGGGTAATTGTTAATGCCACTAATCATTATAAAGTTTAGTAAAAGGCATGTTTTATTCCAGTTGGATAATACAGACGATTGCAAATTTAATGTGATGAGTGCTACAAGCACAAAGTGCTACCAACCGACCTATTATTATATGTCATGGGAGTGAATGTGAGAATTACATATTTTATGAAATTAAAATTAATGAAGTGTATTTTCATACGATGATTTTATACAGTATATTCGCTTTAATATTTTCTTATTAGTTAATTACATTTGAAAGTTTACGCCAGTATTATATCGAGAGGAAGTTCTCAGCCCTCACACAACTTTGAGTATATCATCATGAACGTTGTGATGACTACATCTTCTCTGACCGAGTTAATTTATTAACTCCTCTGCCAGATGTCTTTTAATTATTTACTGGTCCCTATTATAATAAGAGGAATAAACTTCTGAGTTCATATAATAATATAATCGAAACACAACACTTAGGAAGGATATATACATAAGTGTATGTGTATGTATATATGTACATGTATGTATATATCCTTCCTAAGTCTTGTATTTCGTTTATACAGGGTGTCAATTAAGTCTGGAACCTCTTTTTTAATTTTTGAACCATAATAGAAAGAAATACCAAAGTTCACACGTGCTTACTGGTGATAGTAACGCACACAATTGCCCAATTACCGACCAGATAATCCCTTTGGGGGACGGTCCACAAGGAGTCCGACAAAATTTTTAAATAGCAGCATAGGTCAAGTTTAGTATCAAATTAAAGTTCTTTCTTAGCAGAGTACAATGCCGCAAACCGGACTTCAAAAGTTGGATTCATTCAGTATTATAGCTATTTGAATTTTAAAAAACAATTGAACAATGTAAATTATTAAGTATTACAAGTAAACACCAATTTTTAAGTACCTGTGATCAAAGTAAGTGAGTAGTATACTTTGGCCGTTCCTGGGACAACGCACCCGAGACCTGTTCTGGGACAAACCGTGTGAGACCGAATCTGGGACAGAAAATTGTTAGACAGCGACTAAGAGTGTGAGTATGGGTAGTCAGAACCGCGCCGCGCGAATCACCACGCATGTCATCGCTGTTCCGCCACCGCGCAGACACCACGCGTTGTTACTGTAAGTATACAAGCAATCGGCACGCGCCTCGTCAGCACCGCGCCGCGCGACTGTTGAACCGTCACCGCCAAGCAATTGGCACGGCGCCTCGTCAGCACCGCGCCGCGCGACTGCTTGAACCGTCACCACCACCGCGCTGTGTGAGACACCGCGTGTTGTTTCTATAAGTATACAAACAATCGTTACGCGCCTCGTCACTGTCCAGTCACCGCCGCGCCCGCGAGACACCGCACCTTATAAATTACTAGTTTGGTATACTGTAAGTGTATTGTGGATAGTATCAGGAATTAATGAAGCAGAAAAGTCGGAAAGAAATCCTGCTCTCGAGCATTAGAGGTTCATAAACCTGTGGTTAAGCGATTCCCTAAGAGAAAAATTGTAACTTTGGGTATTGATGATTTGTGGGCTGCAGACCTTGTTGTAATGATTAGGTTTTCAAAGGAAAATGATGGATTCAGATACATACTTAATGTAATTGATACGTTTTCAAAATATGCGTGGTCAGAACCATTAAAAACTAAAAGCTCACAAGAGGTTACTAAATCGTTTGGTAAAATATTAAGAAGAGCGAAAATTGGTTGGTCACAAACCCCCGAACCTTCTTCACACGGATAAAGGACGAGAAATTTGTTAATAAGGAATTTAGAGAGTTTTTACACAAAAATCAAATAAAGTTATACCATACTGAAAATGAGGAAAAAAGTGCCATTACAGAGCGTTTCCATAGAACTCTCAATGAAAAAATGAAAGTGCACTTTGAAATTCAAAAACTCTTTTAGATGGGTGTCACATTTACAGAAGCTTCTACGTCAATATAACAGTAAATTTCATAGCACTATAAAGATGAGCCCATCAGAAGTGAATTCAAGCAATGAAAAAAACTTAAAGAAACATGTACGCAAACACTGGACGATGTCTAGTATTCAGACCCAGACTTTCGGTTGGAGACCGCGTAAGAATTACTATAAAGAAAGATGTATTTGGAAATAAATACCGCAGAAATTGGACAAGAGAAATTTTTCGGATTGTGGCTGTCAACAAAACAGGGCAAGTTACCTACAAAATCGCAGACCAGTCTGGTGAGGAAATAATAGGATCGTTTTATGAAAAAGAGTTACAAAAAACTATGTTCTAGTTCAGAGTCAAATGTATTAGTAAGGCTCTCATCCTTCCTTCCACTCATCCCACTCACCCACCCTCTTCCTACTCCTCCTCCTTTTAGAGTCAAATGTATTAATAATGCTCTCATCCTTCCTTCCACTCATCCCACACACCCACCCCCTTACTACTCCTCTTCCTATTCTTATCCATCCATACCTCATCCTTTTCCATCGTCAATCGCCCATACAATAAGAGAGTAGCCAGCTCTATAATAATGGTGTTTTCTCCTGCTAGCAAACAAACAGCATTTCTCAATGCTACGGATGGTCTTCGAAGATCATCAGTCAAGAAATGTCCAAATTGTGGAGAAGAGGTTACTGCATCTAACCTATCCCGCCACCAAAAAACAAAGAAGTGTATCCATACCTCATCCTTTTCCATCGTCAATCGCCCATACAGTAAGAGAGTAGCCAGCTCTGTAATAATGGCGTTTTCTCCTGATAGCAAGCAAACAGCATTTCTCAATGCTACGGATGGTCTTCGAAGATTATCAGTGAAGAAATGTCCGAATTGTGGAGCAGAGGTTACTGCATCTAACCTATCCCGCCACCAAAAAAACAAAGAAGTGTATGTCAGCGTCAAATCCACCAGCTTATGCTTCTTCCAACGGATTCAATGAAAAACCTCCTTCGATGAAAACAAGTATGTTCAAAGGTGTGGTGCTTAAGTCAGGAACTCCTCCATGTCCCGCCATAAAAAAAACAAAGAAATGCATGTCTACGTTAGACAGACAAACTCCGGATTTTGATATGTCTATGTTGGAAAACTACGCTGATGTTGTGAGTGACAATCAATTCCAGAACGTGATTGCTGATTTTGATATGTCTATGTTGCCAGAGTCCTATTCAAATCTCAGACCTGAAGAACAAGACGCGATTGCTTATTTTGATATGTCTATGTTGCCAGAGTCCTATTCAAATCACAGACCTGAAGAACAAGACGCGATTGCTGATTTTGATTTGTCTATGTTAGACACTCCAGATTTCTATTCCAAAATTTGAACTATAATTGGTCCATCTAAAGCTGACGCTCCAAAGTTTGAACCACCAGTAAAAAGGATACACCCCGATTCATCGAAAATTATATCAATACTTGGTCCACCACCATTTGAAGTTCCGGATGAGTCCGACTATTCACTGCATATACCATATAGTCCTGTATACAATTCACCACTACATATCCCAGAGAGTCCAACATACAACGTGCTTAGTCCGACCGATGTACGTGCTCAAATAAAACCCCAGAAGAAACCATGTCCAAAATGCGAGTAAGGAAATAACGGTTTCCAACATGGCTCGGCACCAAAAATCTCAGAAATGTGCCAGTAAGCAGCGTGGTATGACATATAACGAACGTCTGAAAAAGATGGAAATCAAACCAGCTCCTAAAAGTAAAATGTGTTGGATTTGTGAAACACCAATAGAGTCATCCAACTGGAACCGTCACAAAACAATCGAAACGCCATATCCGTTTGTCAGCACTTCATGAAGGTCCTCGATACAGGAGTGAAATATTACCCATTACGAGACTGACACCAAGACTGCTGGCACCCACTCCAGACATCAACATGCTGGTAAAGAAATACCCAAAACGACCAAGGGAAGTCAAACAAGTACCGAAGGTCAATACAAACGACATAGCTCTTGACGCGATGATCCGAAAACCGACTAGACCACAAAAGATTCCTACAGGTGTGAAAAAGATTATTAGTGAGACACCGACTAGTACAATTAATAGTGAGAATTCGATTAGCCCTACCATGGAAGAAAGACAGCTTCTGTCTGAAACAGAATCACCTTCAACACCTCATCTGGTTCCGGTACGTACGCCAGAGGAGTCACAGACAATACTTGATGAAATATCAGAAGTCCAGTCGGCATTCACGGGAAGATTGAAAACGTATGTGATTATGAACAAACGTGGGATCAAAGATCCAAAAATTTTTTTGAGATATGCAAACCACTCGTTGTTGAAAAACTTCAGGAAGCTGTAAAAGAAAAAAATCTTAAGGTAAACATGGTTTATCATGCTGAATTCAAGAAAATAATAAACGATGTGGAGGTGACTCAAGTCATGAACTTTAAAACAAAAAATGAAATTCTTTACTCGACAACGTCTCTGTCTGACTATTATAACTCAGCAAAACTTAAGATGTTGGTTGAGATGGAGGAGTTTGAGGCAAACGGTTCTCAATGGTCACTAAAAAGTGTGAAAGACTTGGAGATCAGAGTCAACCGATACGTTCCTTTTCACGGATCCAGCTATGTGGTTTCTACCAAAAACAGATTCAATCCAAAAAGGCTGTTATTAATGTAAAAAACGAAGATCAGAAATGTTTTATGTGGTCTATTCTGGCAGCTTTACATCCAGTTAAGGTTCATCCAGAAAGAATCAGCAATTACGAACCTTTCAAACGAGAGCTGCTTCATGCACTAGCAACTTGCGAATGCCCCATGAAACTTGATGATATAGCAAAGTTTGAAAGACGTAGTGGAATTTCTGTTAATGTCTATGCTTATGATGACAAGTTTCGATATATTCCCGCTGAGAATAACTGATAACGAGATGGAAAAACATGTTAATCTACTGTTTATCAGAGAAAAAACAAACACTCACTACTGCTGGATCAAAGATATGTCCCGTTTGGTTAGTTCACAGATCTCACGAAATGGACATAAGATGTGGATATGCAATAGGTGTTTGCAACACTTTACGAGAGAGGATTTACTCATCAAGCATAGAGAAGACTGTAACACACACGATGCTGTGAAATTGGAACTACCAGAGCCAGGAACTGTAAATTAGATTTAAAGATTTCAATTGCTCAATGAGAGTGCCCTTTGTGTATTACGCAGACTTTGAATGCTGTGTAGCACCTATTTCAACACGTCAACCGTGTAAAGTGGATTGTAATGGTAATCACCAGTCGTTTCACTATTAAATATCAGAAACATAATGCCATTTCCTTCTGTATGTATGGGGTGTCAGAAGACGGCTTTTCCAAACCACCAATTAAATACTTTGGAGACGATGCTGCACATGTATTTGTAAAATCATTGATTGAGGAGTCGATAAGGATTAATGAACTTTACAAGAGTGAAGCAATAGTCCCCATGCAGTTGATGACAAAAGAGCAACAGGAAATGTTTGAATCTACTACTACGTGTCATATCTGTGGAAATTATCTTGGTGATGATCGTGTTAGAGACCATAACCATTTGACGGGTTTGTTTAGAGGAGCAGCTCACAACAAGTGTAACATCAATTTCAAAAAACCTAGGTTCATTCCTGTTTTCATTCATAATTTAGCAGGTTACGACACTCACCTATTCATTAAAGAGTTTGGTAAGTTCCAAAATCGCATATCATTGATACCCAACAATGAGGAGCGGTACATTTCCTTTACGGTCAGTGTGGAAGGTGGAATTGAACTACGATTCATCGATTCATTCAAGTTCATGTCACAAAGTCTCGATAGGTTAGTAAAGAATCTGACGAGATCTCAATTCAAACACATCTCAACATATTACAATGGTAAGGACCTCAATTTATTGCTACGAAAAGGAGTGTATCCTTACGACTACATGGACAGTATAGAAAAATATAGTGAAAACATCATTGCCTAGTCAAGAAGAATTTTACAATAGACTGAATAAACAACACATAACAAATGAAGATTACAAACATGCGTGCGATGTATGGACCGCCTTTAACATTCAGAACATGAAAGAATATACAATGCTATATAACGAAACCGATGTCTTGCTGCTTGCAGATGTTATGGAAAACTTCAGGGATTTATGTCTCAATACATACAAATTAGATCCTGCATAGTATTTCACAGCACCTGGGTTGGCTTGGAACGCAATGCTAAAAATTACAAAAGTTGAACTGTCCCTATTGACTGACATCGGTATGGTACTCATGGTTGGAAAAAGGTATTCGTGGTGGTATTTCACAGTGTTCTCATCGATATGCGAAGGCAAACAATCCCTACATGAAAGACTACGACAAATCGAAAACCAAACAACTACCTCATGTACTTGGAATGCAAACAACCTGTATGGGTGGGCAATGTCTGTAAAACTACCATATGCAAACTTTCAGTGGAGCAGTACAGACATCGATGTAATGAAAGTTAGTGACGATTCACCCACAGGCTACATATTAGAAGTTGATTTGGAATATCCTGAAGAACTACACGACGTACACTCTGATCTACCTCTCGCTCCAGAACGTAGAGTCCCCACCAGGATCGAAAATGGGCAAAGCTTCTGACAACTCTCTACAGCAAAGAAAAGTATGTCGTACACTACAAAAATTTAAAGCTTTATTTGAGTCTGGGTATGAAACTAAAACATGTTCATAGAGTTCTTAGTTTCAGTCAAAGCAATTGGTTGCAACCGTACATTAATCTGAATACCATGGAGCGTACAAAGGCGAAAAATGATTTTGAGAAAGACTTTTTCAAACTAATGAACAACTCAGTTTTTGGAAAAACTATGGAAAATATGAGAAATCGTGTGGACATTCGTTTGGGTACTAAATCCAAATTAGTGGAAAGATGGGTTAGCAAACCGAACTTTAAGAGTCGAACCATCTTTACAGAAAACCTAGTTGCTGTACATTTTAGTAAGAAAAAACTTTTGTTAAATAAACCTATTTACGTAGGTATGAGTATTCTAGACATATCAAAGACACTGATGTATGATTTCCACTACAATGTAATGAAAGAGAAGTATGTATCTAACATAAAAATGGTGTACACCGATACCGATTCCCTGATATATGACATCAAAACGAAAAACTTCTATGAAGACATGAAACATTTAATTGGATTATTTGATACAAGTGACTACCCCAACCCCAACCAATATGGGCTTTCCCCACGTAAACAAAAAAGTTCTGGGTAAAATGAAAGATGAACTTAATGGTCGAATCATGCAAGAGTTTGTAGGACTACGATCCAAGATGTATGCGAGCAATATAGAAGACAACCATTTCATAAAGAGGTCTAAGGGTGTGAAAAAAGCTGTAGTTGAAAATGAAATTACCTTTAGCAACTATAAAGACTGTTTGTTTAGTAACATCGAGCACTACAAAACGATGAATACAATTAGGAGTCAAGCACACAATCTCTACAGCGTAGAACACCATAAAGTGGTACTTTCATCAAAGGACGACAAGCGTTTTCGTACTCGAATACAATATCCGAAACCCTAGCATGGGGTCATTATAGAATATGCGAAAACTGTTAAATTGTAAATGTATGTAAGAGAACATACTAATGGAAATTCAAGTGTATTGCAAAGATAAATTCGAAGACCAATTTTTACCTAGACCGTTACGGTGTCTTATTGTAGGACCGTCTGGGAGTGGTAAAAAAAACGAACTTGTTATTGAATTTCATTTACAACAAAGATGGAGTTCCGTTCAAGAATCTATACGTGTTTAGTCGTTCAATAGAACAACCCGCATATGTAGATCTGCGTGAACAATACAGTAGATTAGAAAAAAACCCTTAGAAGACAAATAGCGTTTTTCTATTCGTCCTGTCAAGATCTCATTTCTATCGATGACTGCAAACCAAACTCACTTGTGGTATTTGATGACTGCCTCCTAGAAGAGCAAACTAAAATCAAAGACTATTTCATTAGAGGACGTCATAAAGGGATTTCTCGTGTCTATCTGAGTCAGAGCTATGGTCGAGTTGATATGGCAGGTCATACGAAACAATGTTAATATGTTGTGTCTGTTTACAATGAACAAGTACTATACAAAGAGAGTGTTCCAGGACTTTGTAGGTTCTAACATGACTTTCAACCAATTTGAGGCTCTCTGTTTTGAGTGCTGGAAAACACCTCATGGGTTCATATCTATTAATGCAACAGCTAAACCACAAAAAAGGAAATACATGTGCAATTTAAAAAAGGAAACTAAGTGTTGAATAATACTTCGTTGTAAAACGTACCAGTATAAACGTAATTTGACGTTCGTAAACGTAATTTGACGTTTCGTAAAACGTAATTTGACGTTCATAAACGTAATTTGACGTTCGTAAACGTAATTTGACGTTCATAAACGTAATTTGACGTTCATAAACGTAATTTAACGTTCATAAACGTAATTTGACGTTTAAGGATAAACGTAATTTAACGTTCATAAAACGTAATTTAACGTTCATAAACGTAATTTGACGTTTAAGTATAAACGTAATTTAACGTTCATAAACGTAATTTGACGTTCATAAACGTAATTTGACGTTCTATAAACGTAATTTGACGTTCCAGTGTAAACGTGACTTGAAAGATTTGAAGAATAACGCTGTATCTATTACTATAAGTATACAACATGGCGAATAAACTAGATGCAAAAGAAGCAAGGCGACTTGAAAAAATTCAGACTGTCTTGGCTGCAAAGTTCAAACGTGCTGAACAGGATGAATTAAAAAACTTCTCAAACAAAAATACTATATCATCAAATGCTAATGAGACGTCTGCCAATCGTAACATATCAATAACACATGATCGACCGCTCACTGTTTTCTAAAGCTAGAAAGTTGGATGAGTTAAACCGGAAATTACAAAGTGAGTTTTGCTCAGACCCATTTTAAAGAGTTAGAAGATGTTCGTGAAAATGAGAAAAAGTACGAACCAATCACCAGAGCCATTAGGGAACAACAACATAGAGATTTGGAAATACAAAAGATACGTAGTCAAAACCGTATGAAACAGTTGGTAAGATTTCAACCTCAACCATCAGATCGTCGAACGTTTGAGGATGTAGATTACGATGATGAGCCAGAAGTACAACCTCAAGAGCAATCGATGAAACAGTTGATGGATTCTAAAGTAGTAACACTTGGTTCTCTAGGAGCCCGATACCTTCCAAAATCCAACGACAAACAGTTTGGTATTTGTTACGATGAAAATCTAGAGCAGCCGATGATCGGTTCCGAACCGATTACATTTGATTATGATGACATTATATTAGTCAGCTCTCAAAAGAAATACAAAGGGACTGAGGGTCTTTGGAGATTGTTGACGAAAAACAATATAGTAGAGAAGGATCTGTACACCGATGAAGACTGGAACTCTTACAAGGACATGTTGGTGAGGACAAACTCGCTTTTCCAAAGAAACAATCCCAAAAGTAATCGTCCCAAATCAAGTCAAGGACTAAAGTGGAAACATATGATAAAACCTATTTGGGATGAGTTGGTGAATGGAAAAGTGGCAACAATTGGTTCAGGGTTAAAGGTTTACAATGAAAGTCCGGTCGAATATAAGTACATAAAGAACTTCAAAGACCTCATTGACAGGTTACACTACATTCAAGCGCAGGAAGAAGCTGGAAACAACAACTTTCATAATGAAAAACTGTCTGTGGTTGATTTCCTTCACGATGAAATGGAAGACCTAATTGCTACACCTAAAGGGTTGAAGTACCTAGTCAGATGTTTGTCTGTTTTGCCTGAACATGTTATAGAAGGTAAAGGGCTTTTGAACGACATCATTAACAAGTTACCATTCGAGTTACATGCGCCCAAGAACTGGAAATCTTGATACGTACAACTACTGTGGGCCAGGCACCCAGCTTGACAAGAGACTTGCTAGGGGAGATAAGGGAATTAATCCCCTCGATGAAGCTTGTAAGAAGCATGATATATGGTATAGGGATCATAAAAACACAGAAGACAGGTGGGAGGCGGACAAAATATTACAAAAGAAAGCTTGGGAGAGGGTTACCTCAGATGATGCTGACTTGAATGAGCATATGGTCGGTCTAGCAACAAAAGGAGGAATGTGGTTGAAACGCAAACTCGGTATGGGGTTAGGAACTTCAGGATGTATCTACCCATCAGATATATAAAGCAATGAAAGCAAATATTTTTTACCCTATATATAAGAGAGGATATAATAGAACAGTGATCAGTGGTAAAACCAGTGATGGAGAAACTGTATCTTGAATTTTCGAGCGGTATAGCAAGAAGTGAGTATAGAACTGCAATGCCAGTTTCAGAGCTCAACTTCAATGCACCCAACAACAATACAACATTCAAACTGGATCATGGAGACGCATTTTATGATTCACGCATAATGTACCCACATTCAAGGAAAGTATGTGCAAAAATCTGATGGATCTGATTATCAAACTAACTCTACCGTCAAACTGGTAGACAACTTCGCGGCTTTCTTGTTTTCAAGAATAGAGCTGAGGAAACACAATACATTGATCGACACAGTAGAACTCCCCGGCATCACCAGCACTATAAAGGGGATTGTTAGTTACAGTAACACTGAAAAACAAACACTCTCAAGTAGTGGTTTCTCATCATCGTTTACAGGAGGTGGGAAGTTTGAAGCACTCGGCACACTTGGGCATTTAGGATTAGGGTTCTTTGACCACCTACGTTACCCGATGTACAAGGGAGGTTTTTGAAATCACATTTACTAGGAATGAAGATGATGATGCGTTGTTTCACTGGAAAGGGGCAGGGTCCACAGCAACGGATCCTGGTGATGGAAAAACTTGTGATAGAGTCGTTTGTGTTACGAGTCCCCATAGTCGATTATACCAGCACTTCCAAAATCCAGTTAATTGATGGTTTGAAACATCTGAGTGACAAGGATGCTTTAGTCTACAACTTCTTTCAATGGCAATGCATCGACAAAAGAGGGGTGTTCGGTTCATCGTTCAGCTTCGATATTACAAGTGTTTACAGAAATGTGTACAATCCTAGATTTGTTATAATCGCACTTCAGAGAAACAGAACAAACACCCAGGCATAAGATCCTAGTAGATTTGACAGCTGCAACATCAAAAATGTGTCTGTTAAAATTAATGGAGAAAGGTACCCTCAGGAATTGCAGAATTTTGATATTACTAATGGTATATACAGGATCATGTACGATCAGTACCTAGGGTTTCCGAAAAAAATAAACTTCGGAGACAATAACGTGTTAGTAAACCTTAAAGAATTTATTGATAACTCACCTTTGGTTGTAATTGACACACATCTACATCAACTAACAACAGACAGATCTCGAAGTGACATTCAGATTGAATTAGATTTTGTAAAAGCTATTGCATCTCCACAGGGGAGCAGCGGCACCACAGCATATGTTGTCGTTGTATCTGAGGCACATTTCTCATATGACATTACTCGAAATATAATCATATTCCTGTAAAAACAAATAAAAAAAAACAACAAAAAACAAAAAAAAGTAAAATAAAAAATGTTTTTTTTTCATTAGTAGGCGGCAATTATTGTTTTCATGTCAGTGTTTTGTATATAAGAAAGCGTATAGAATGGAAAAGTCAGCATAATTATACAGTTCGGCTATCCGAAGCTCAAAAACGTAAGCTTCGTACAGCGTACAAAAGACGGAAACCTACAGTAATCAGATTATCTAATGAACAGCTGTCTCACGGAAGTGATCGTATACTTCTTTCTGGAGAGCAACACAAAGCCGTTTCTAGAGCCGTTAAGAACAAAAAAGGTTTACAATTGCTTCTAAGTTACAACTAACTCGTATCTAATAAACAAGGAGGGTTTTTGAAGGAAATTATGGAAATGGTGGATTCGTCAGGTCCTGGAGGTAAACGCTTCATCTCTCCATTAATAAGAAGAAAGGTGGCTCCTTTACTGAGAGAAAAATTTATACCTTGGTTAAAGAGTTTAGTCGATGAGGAGTTGGACACCATTATTGAAAAAGACCCTACAGGTAGAGGGTTGAAACGACGTATTGGTCGGAAGCTTGATGCATTGTTGTCTGTGAATAAAAAAAAGAGATCTTCCCGCTGTCTCTTGGTGAAATAGAAAAATTAGCAGGTATATTAAACATTAATGAGTTTAGAGGTGTTTTCATGCGACAGTTACTTCCAGACAAACCTACAAATACTGAACGTGGTATTGTAAATCTTGGTGACCTTTCATCTGGTGGTACTCACTGGACGTGTTATGTGAAACGTGGTGAAAAGAAATTCTATTTTGATTCATATGGCGATGTCAATCCTCCAATAGAAGTAGTCAGGTATTTGGGGTCAAAAGGGTTGGTTTATAACTCAGAGCGTATTCAGGGGTTTGACGATCCTCCTATCTGTGGACATCTGTGCCTGGAGGTTCTACGACGAGATTCAGCTGGTGAGGACTGGGAACATATTCTTCGTAATATAAGAAACAATAAAAATGCATGGAAACCGTGGTTTTATTTTCAACAGATTTGGAGAAGAAATTGAAATTGGATCAATACCAACTCAACCCAATTCAGACCCTTCTCCTGACGAGATAATTGAGCTTGCAAGTGATGTATCAAAAGTCTCACAAGATTTATCCGAAGTCAAGAAATTATTGAAATCGCATTTGGTAAAATCGGAAAAAATAATAAATGCGATCGAGATTGTCCCCACTAGTACCGTAAATGGTGAAAAGATATGGGGCAGCTTCCTACTGAAAAACCACCAGAGAATTGGTCAAGTGAGCAAAGCAGTGGAGCCATATGATGTGGTTGTCAAAGTTCAATTGAGTGAATTAGAAGGCAAGATATACATCATGCAGCAAAAATTCAACAACGAAATAAAAAAATATATGGAAAGAGGTTTTGAAGACTTCCATTATGGTAGTAACTTCATCTAAAACTTGTATAGAATTATAAGTATGTAAAAAACTGCAACCATGCCATTACTCAAACTAACTGGAACTGAGTCTGTATTGACTCTCCATCTAGAACACCCCATCCACTTGGATCCAAACGTAGAGTATTATATGGCTCTTGTAGGATTTTACTCTGAGAACAACATATACAACTTGTTGCAACATGCAAAAGTCTATTTTTGGGACTTGGAAATACATTTCATTCCGAAACCACTGATACTTCAATGCGGTTACTGGACCATTGAAAAACTTGAAAAGAGTTTCAGAGATTACATACAATCGTTGAATCTTAGTGTAAATTCTAAACGATTTTAAGATCTTTAAAGATGGTGACAAAATATCAATTAATTCTCCAATTAAATTCTACTTGGATAAAAACCGTTAGTGATCTCTTAGGTTTTGAAAAATCTGATGCAACAAACTTACTAAAAGAATCGTCTTACTTCAACTCAAATGAAAATGTAATTGCATCGAATCCACCGAATCTCAGAGCCGTTGATGTCATCGAGATACACTGCAATATTGTCAACAACAGTCTTGTCAATCATGATGTTCACTCTCACAAACATTTGGAGACAACAATCCTCAACTCCTTTTCCCCTAATGTACCACACGGCTACAAAATATCTCAATCACCTCAAGAAAAACACTACATACCTCTTCGGAGCGGTTTACGAAAGATTCAACAGATCACAATCACACTTGTAGACCAAAACAACCAACTGCTCCAGAACAACCATGTAAACAACATCGTCTATTTAGATCTGATCAGTAAATCACAAACATATACATACTCACAATTGTCGTAAATAAAAACGCGTGGTGATTCGCGCGGCGCGGTTCTGACTACCCATACTCACACTCTTAGTCGCTCTCTAAAAAATTCTGTCCCAGATTCGGTCTCACACGGTTTGTCCCAGAACCGGTCTCGGGTGCTTTGTCCCAGGAACGGCCAAAGTATACTACTTAAGTGTTCAAAATGTTCCCCTCCCATCATCTCACAATGTAGTAATCGAGGCCAGAAAATCAATAATTATTACCAATAACACAACTACTGTTAGAATGTAAAAGTGGCAGATTGAGTCATACACAGCATCCACAGAAACTTAACGTTTGGGCAGGTATTATAGGAAATCAAATTATGGGCCCATTATTTATCAATGGTAATTTAAATGGTGACTCGTATCTAGCAATGCTCCAAATTGAGATAATTCCTGCACTACAAGCTGCTCTTGGTCGACAATTTTAAAGAATTTATTTCCAACAAAATGGCGCGCCACAAACTTTGCTCTCCTTGTTAGCGAATACTTGGATACAATATTCCTCACAGATGGATTGTAAGACATGGTGCAGTAGAGTGGCCTGCTCGTTCCCCTATTTATCTCCGCTGGATTTTTTTCTTTGGGGATACCTCAAAGATAAAGTTTATCATACTAAGCCTCGAGATTTGGAGCACCTAAGAAATCTCATAGTCCAAGAAGCTCAAGATATTCCTCGTGACTACCTTCAAAATGCAGTGGATGGCTTTTACAACCGCCTAGGACATTGCCAGAGACGATGGTAGGGGAACATTTTGAACACTTACTTTGAACACAGGTACTTAAAAGTTGGTGTTTACTTGTAATACTTAATAATTTACATTGTTCAATTGTTTTAAAATTCAAATAGCTATAACTACTGAATGAATCAACCTTTTGAAGTCTGGTTTGCGGCATTGTACTCTGCTAAGTAACACCTTTAATTTGATACTAAACTTGACCTATGCTGCTATTTAAGAATTTTGTCGGCCTCCTTGTGGACCGTCCCCCAAAGGGATTATCTGGTCGGTAATTGGGCAGATATGTGCGTTACTATCACCAGTAAGCACGTGTGAACTTTGGTATTTTTTATATTGTTGTTTAAAAATTAAAAAAGAGGTTCCAGACTTAATTGACACCCTGTATATTTATACAAACTCAGAAGTTTATTCTTTTTATTACAATAGTGGCCAGTAAATAATTAAACTTACTGGTTTCTATTTATTTTTATTTGCCTGCCCGGCCATTGGTGGTGGTTCGGAAGTCACCTTTAAGCCGTTGGTGTCCAGGTTAAGGGGAGATGTACGCCCTATACCAGCTCATGTTAATTTTCAAATATTTATGTTCCTTTTTCTCAAGAACTATGATACCTAACGAATTGAAATTTTTAGCACTTCTAAAACATACTATTATACACAAGTCCTGCCACTTTTAAAGATTTCCAATCAATATTTTTGGCTTTAGAAATTTTTTAAAGATACTCAATATTTTTTTCAATTATTTGTTTTTAAAAAAAATTTTATTTTTTTTTATTTTGACCTAGACTTATGAAAGTGGCAGGGCTTGTATGAATAGGTACGTTATATATATGATATAAATTTCATGAAGATTGGACAACTAGTTCCTGAGAAAAAGGAACATTTATGTCAAAAAAGTAAATTTTCGGTAATTCACAAAACACTTTTATGTATACAAAAATATGATTGAAAAGTACCTTTTAAAACATTCCTGCTTCATAGTCTTGTTCCTTGACCTTATCATCATCAATTAGTTTCTTCCTCACCATTCTTGCCCGTTTCCTAGCTTGCTTTGTCTCTTCTTCACCAGCTTTTTCGGCTTTCCTCACTCGGTCCTCATCAATCTGACGTAGGGTATAAACACAGTTTTGGCCTAGCTTTATACCTAGATCATTAAGCACTTTTATTCTGCCTTGACTTCCTTCATTAAAAGTAATAATACTGTCAAAAAACACAAAATCTTAGTGTTTGCAGGCCTACAAAATTTAATTTAGGTATACACGTCCACAACACAGAATTAAAACTTTCGTTTACATTCTGTGTTTGACCATGGAGACATTTTTTAAGCAGGTCTGGTGAAAATAATATTAAAATATTATTAAAATAATATTAAGTAATATTAAAAAGTACAAGTTATGTATATTAAAATGCTTAAAACAATATCCTATCGTTCATAACGTCTTCGATACGTCTGACCACGGATCCCTGCACCCGACTAGCATGTTTATAATTTTTTTAGCATATAAATATAACCCAAATATATATGTATTATATATCACTGAACTCAGAAAAATCTATACTTTAAGATAAAAATATAAAAAAAAATATTGATTTTTTTTACAATTTAGGCGTACATCTCCCCTTAAGTGTTAGAGAGTGCTTCTTAGCCCTAACTTCGCCTGTAAAAATAAGACATTCATTACTTTACTTTTACTTTTATTTGTTGTTTGTCTTGTTCTCTTTATATTTACTCGTATATTTTGCTTCCTGAAGATGTGGGTATGAAATCCCACGAAATATAGAAGCTTTATATTTCTGTTTTTCATTTAAATAAGTGAAATACTATATATATATATATATATATATATATATATATATACTTGTAATAGAAATTATGTAGCCATATATATGCATATGCCAACGTTCAGAACAACTTTAATAAATTAAAATTAATAGATACTTATTAAAATAAAACAACTGGTAAACTTGTATGCAAACTGATAAGTAACGAAAGAGATCAATCGCGGGTTTATTCAATGTAATCTTGTTGCAAGCTGCTATTCGACATGAAGGTAATAAATAAATTTTGAATATAACACAGAATAACCTCTAAGATAGCCTATCAATTAGAGACTACTTTCTAACATTAACTCTTTTTATAGCCTTAGAGTAGAGATTAATAGTTTTACTAAATTAGGTTTTACTAGTATCAAAACCACATCAGTAATACACTTTGAAATACAAGAATTACAGTTATAAAGTGTCAAATCATTAAATATACCGGTAATAAATATCACCATACAACTATCAATAATGGTATACATTTATAAATATTAACTAATAAACAAATAAAATCGAATACAAATTTGTAATACTACTGATTTACATACTTTGATTTGGTAAACTTAACATTTTTCACTAAACTTTTTTGTGTACTTAATAATTATGTTAAGCCAACATTTGTATGTTAATAACATTTGTTTTGTGTTTTTATAATGATCCGTTTAAAATAGCGTAAACATATTAAAAATTAGGAATTTTTTCATCATCCCTATCCCGAAATCATGACTGCTGTTATTATTCGGTTCGGTATGATTTCGTACTTTACATTAGCAGTGTCTTACAAACGACACTACACTAGGTAGGATTATTAATTGTATTAAACCTTCTCGTATTCCAAAATTGTTTAAAGGGAAAATTTGTATTTACTACAAAATTTAATTGCAAAACTATGCCGTGTTGTACTTTAAGTAATAAGTAATTTAAACGGAACGAATTTCAAGTTTAGCGTTTTCCCACAACTTTGCCCATTTCAAAATGGCGGCCAAAACAGTTCTTGTTTTCTCCCAGAAATTTAACTAGTCAATAGATTCAACATCAATCCGATTTTGGTAATCACTACCAAATAATGTCAAAGGATCAACAGTAACACTCATCCCTAGACTTACTTGGACGGTATAGTAACTAAAATATTAGTTATCTGGTGCAGATCACATCGAACATTAACTTGTAATATTTCAACCTTATTGCTGTGGGGAGTAGTTGTCAATCAGTTTCGGTTTAACATCAACATTTATGGAATAAGGCTCTCTTTGCATTATTGGAGAAGTACATATATCGGTACAATATGATGTACAGGTCTGCAGAAACTTCTACTGAATTTGGGAAATAATCCAACAGCAGTACTGGGGTTAAAACACTTTGTAACTGAACTACGGAAATGTTATTTTTAATAAGACATTGAATTTAGAACGATGTAATAATTTTACTTTGCTCGAGGATCCCAACTTTAAAACTTCAAGAAGTAATGAGGAGAATGTGTTTTATGACATACCCGCACACGTTTTAACGATGTATACAAGGATATTTTACAATATAAGTTTTATCCAGCTATCCAAAAGCAACCAACAAATGTAATGAAGTTTGGTTCCAGCAGGATGGAGTACCTCCAAACTATGACCTGCAATCTCCACGAGTATTTAAACAATGTTTTTCCTAATCGCTGAAGAGTCAGAAGAGGAAGCATCGAGTGACCATAAATAATATAAAATATACTCGACTACTTTGTGTGGGATCACATTGAAAACGACGCCTATAAAACTAATTTCTAGTGCATTAACGACCTTAGGGACAGAATGATAGCGGGAATTCAAAAAATACCTCCGTGAATTGGTACAGCGTACCGTTTAAAATTTCTACAGCAGGCTTGTACATTTTGAAACTGTCTTATGTCAGCAGTTTTAATGTCTGATATAAAAAACACGGGTTAGTCAATTTAGCCGTTTATTTGCTAAACTTATTTGTAATTACTAGTGCTACTGAAAATTTAAATTTAAACCTTTTAAACTGCCCCTCCGTCCAAATCCCATTTTGGGGAAATGGTCAAAGTTTACACCGTGGTTCACGTATATTTCCTAGAAAGGTGTCCCGAGTTCCATCCCTCCACCTCTATCCATCAAAAACTAAACACAGTGTATCCATATATAAATTAACATCATATAGCTTACAGCTTATTTAATGGGTTTATTTTATATTTATAACACCCAATTACAGGTCATACTTTTCTCCTTATATAAATAGTGGATGGGTATCCTGGGATACTTCATATATACTAATATGAGGATTTTCAACCATATTGAGTTTAAACAACATAATTTATCAATTAGTGTACTTAATATCACTAAAGGTTTTAACGAATCTCTACATTATGATGAAGTATGATCGAAGTAAATCTCCTTTAAATGACTTACCGAACTAGAACGTTTAAAATGTAACTCCATAATGTCAATATTTTCAAATCCATCAGATAAAATTGTTTATAATTTAACTGTTCTGATAGTATCTACTGAAATTGGTAGATGTGTGTGAGTGTATTTTGATATGCTTTAAATACAGGGTGAGGCAGAAAGGATGAACAGTTTTCAAAAAAGCAATATGTCGTTACCTGTGCATAAAATACATTTATTTACAGAATAATATTCACATGATCTTACCATTTTAGAAAATTAATGTTTGAAAACAACATCTGACAGGTGACGGCCGTTTTCAGCGATGCACTTTACAAGCCGCTCTCGGAAGTTGGCTTCTACTCTTTCTAACATTGCCCTGCCAATTTGTTCGACTTCCACACGAATTGCTTCCTTTAGTTCTTGAAGTGTACGTGGTTTATGCTGGTAAAACACGTGACTTGAGGACACCCCACAAGAAGTAGCCGCACATGGACAGGTCTGGAGAACGAGGAGGCCAATCAATGTCACCAAACCGAGAAATGATGCGACCACGAAAAACAGCCCGAATTGCTTCCATTGAATTTCTTGCTGTGTGAGCTGTCGCCCCGTCCTGCTGAAACCATACTTGCCGGATATGAATACGTTTTCATCGTAGTTCAAGTAGGCAGAATTCAGTGAACATCTGTCCATAACGTTCCGAGGTTACAGTTACAGTGGTCCCGTTTTCATCTTCAAAAAAGTATGGACCAATAACAATTGTACTGCTCACAGCCCACCAAACTGTCACCTTGGGACTGTGTAATGGTCTCTCATGCATTAATTTTGGATTTTAATCTGACCAATAACGACAGATCTGCTGATAAATGGTACCATTCAAATGAAAATGTGCTTCATCTGTCGTAAACAAAATGATTTTTTCATTTTGGTCAAGTATGGCCTTCATTTCTCGAGCAAAATTTAGCCGCTTTACATAATCGCCAGGATTCAATTGTTGAACCATGGCAATTTTTGTAGGGATGAAATCCTAGATCGTTATGTAAAATACGCCTTACTGACCGATTACTGATGTTCAGTTCAGAAGAATGTCTCCTAGCAGATCGACCAGGACTACGGAGTATGGCTTGCCGAACTCTTTCCACATTTTCTGGAGTGCGATGAGCCCCTGGCGGTCGTTTATTCATCACTGTTCCTACTGAACGAAATGATTGAACCCAATGTAAAATGGTGTTACGAGTGGGTACAAGATTGAAATGACGACGAAATTCGCGCTGAACTGCAACAATACTCTCATTATTACGAACAAAACTGTCGTAAGTAAACACACGGTGTTGCACACTCCACGACTCCATGATGACGACTAAAAATGACTAGACAAAATGGTATGTTCTACCGAACACATGGCCACTTCAGTCGCCCCACTCCCACTACCCAGATCAGAATACTATCTGTTCTAAAAACATCCATCCTTTCTGCCTCACCCTGTATATGTAGAAGAAAACTCGTACAGACACAGCAAACATTTTCCGGGAAGACATCTTACGCCAAGGATATCCTGCCTCCCCTACCTACTAACGACCCCCAATACCCCCATTATGATACATAAATCATTTAAATAAACGAAAGAGGTTTATTTTTGTAACCTGAAATGGTGGTTATAACTCTCGTTTTTATCGTGAACAACTGAGAGAATTTCCTTATATACTTTTGTATTGCTTTTTAATATGAATTAACTTTATGCTGAGTTTATTTATATTTCTTATCTGCAAAGTTACAGTTGTATTTAAGTTTGTGATGTGAAATTCGACATATCTCAATTGTATACTCATGTAACCATGTTATTACTGCAAGCAATGGTGGTATACCGAACTTCATAGCCATGACACAAGTGGCTGCTACTGACCAAACTGTTACAGTTCATTTGAAAGTGTAAGTTACGGTCTTATAAGATAATAGGCATATATTTTAGTATTTAAATATTTTATAAAGCAAATGGTTGTATAGGCTACGTTGTAAACCCACCATATCTCAACTTTCCGTTATAAAACAATCGTTAGATAATCTATTTTTACGACTTTCCATAACATTGTCATGAGCAATCAATAATTTTCTTCAAATTTGTGAGTAAATTAAAATTTTTGAATGTGCAGAATAAATCATAACCCAATTGTATTTCTGTTTATGAAAGAAAAAGACTTGCCAGATCTTGGATATTATTTTATTCACTGGAACTATTTTTTTAATTCTCTGTACTATTTAATATTTACAAACAGATATCGAAATAGAATAGAGCATTTAACAAATATTTATTTTTAGATCAGTGCAAATATTTAACTGCAACTGTTGCGTATTAGGTGACTTCAGAATAATATGTAATGTGCAATATTACGGCCTTAACTGGTGAAATACAACAAATCTACTTTATTTATATGACAGTGGTCAATGTCCAAAGTTAACCGCGCTTCGCAGATCGATTTGTGAATTTGTAAAACATTCACATCTCTCAACATAGGTGATCAGACCGGCTAGACCTTTGATTTGTTAGGGATAAGTGTTATCTAGTGGAATGTTTTTCATACACTTTGATGTAGCATAGTACAATATTCCGAAGGCATCAGTCCCAGCTCACCGGACTACCAGTTCATTATTCCAGATATTCCTTATATTTTAAACTGAATGCTATTTCATTGGTCTATGTTTCTCTCCCATTCATTTTCTGAACATTATCCAATATAAAAATCAACTAATATTATTACGAGGTTACAATACAATTTACCTTACGAAATGTGCCTCCCAGCTATAGCATTCGTTATAAAATCTTCTTATGATCTTAAAATACGTAAGAGTGCATGATAGAAACGTTATTGGGGCTGGTGCAGTCAATTTAAACATTTGGCGTATGTTTCAATAGATATTATTTATAATTGTCATGACAATATCAGGGCTAAAGAGCCATTCTCCTGAAAAGCAGTGAAAGGACTAATGAAAGATTTTCATTCTGACAGCTGGAAGGTAATGTAAGATGTAGTGTCTTTACGTATGTTCGAGCCATTGAAAGACACTGTTGAGAAGGCTGTAAACTTGATAATGTCTGGAAATGAGGTGGCGAACTGTGTTTTATAGTAATCCTGCTACTAACAGTGATACTCCATTTGAAGTGTATATTATAGCAGTGTACTACGTTACTGTTAGAAAGGTATTTTACACCGCTGATGCCGTTCCAGCATGTGAGTAATTTTCTCGTGAAATAATTTTTATTTGGTGATATATCCACTTTTAGATAGATTTGATGTTCCCATCTATATTCTGCACGCTCATTTGAAACATTGCTATCAGAACAACACAGGCTGGAACTGTTTAATAGACTACCTTTGTGTGGAACGTGGAAAATTCTAAAACACTTTGGCCAAGTATAAGTGTATTGAAACTCGTTAACATTTTGAAAAAAGAAACTCTCAAGTAACAATTAGGAAAATAATTCATTGTTCATCTAATGTATGTATTTTGAAGCAAATCCACTTACTTTTTTAAATTGTAAACTTACATGAAAATACTGCAATGAGTTACAAATAAATAGCCTATATAATGAATTAAATGTATAAGCAATATAAAGTCCACACAAAATATTTGATCTATATCGTTCCTAACACGAACATTGGTGACGTGTAGCAAGTGTGTAGTTGTGTTTTTTATTCAATTCTGAAATCTCAGATTATTTTAAAAAACGTATCCGTCAGGGTTTAACGGTGTGTGTGTGTGTCCGTGGGCGCGCGCGCGATTCAGTTATATGACGTTGATGCATATCATGTTTATTGCAACATTTCACTATGTTATTTAGATAGATCCAGGACCTAGGTGGTCGTAGAGACAATGAAAGTCACAAAATATTAGTATCACTAAACCTGTGACTAGAAACAAACACATGATTCAAGATTCATCGGAAACGGTCAAATACTCAGCGGGGTAAATATACTAGTACAACAAGTTGTTTTCCTTGCAATTTATAACGATTGTTTAGTAAGTAAAATTTAATATTTCGTTAGCCATTTCATGCGAGACATCTAATTTGAATTTAATGTAAAGTAAAATCATAAATTGTAAAGTAACTTAAATTGAATGTGTTTTATTTGCCAGATCAACTTGGATAATATTTGTGGCGATGTCCTTCTGATGAGACATGGCGTGATTATAAGTTGTCTCGATAAATAGCTAATACCATCGAGATTTTGTTTTAGGCGAGTTGCAGTTCCCTCTTCGAGCTTACTTCTTGAGTTCAACCCCAGTTAGTTCATGTTTTAGACTTTCAGTTTACTAATCTTCCCCTTTTCCGACTACAGCAGCATTGTTGAACCAAGAATGCTGACGCCCGCGTTTGTAAGCCGAGTTCAGCGCAAAGGGAAGTTATTTTTAAAGTTTTAGTAATTATCAATTTCGAAGGTACAATCCATAGAACATTGGAATATTTAAGCCCATCCTATGGTATAATATTATCGTTCATTCATACTCTATTTGGCAGCAACGTGGTATTATTTTACCAAATAGAAGTGGTGCTTTTATGTTTATTTGCCAATATTAAACATTCACGTAAACTTCGAATTTCGAATATTCATTACTTGGACTTCAGCGGTATCCAACCGCATGCGTATTGTCCATTCGGTACATTGTAATTGTCAAAACAGCAGAAGGTACCTGAAGTAGGCTGCAATTCCGTAATTATTCTAGTGGCAAACAGTAACTAACAAGTAAAAATACCTTTCATTGACATGCCTTTAGGATACTTTTGGTTTTTAAAATAACTCTTATTCATTACTCACTTTATTATTATTAGCGAATTAAAACTAGCGTAATAAAATAAAATACTACAACACGTGCACTCCACTTATCGATAAAGTGACGATACAAGCCATGCAGAATAGTACGATCTTCTTAAACGTATTTCAAAATTGTCTTGAAGAAGTCTGCATTCTTTGAATCTGTTTTGTAACTTTTTCTCAATTCATATTGTCAAGGGATGGGAAATAGCAGTATAACACCGGCAAAATCAGTCGTTGAAGGCCCTGAGTGAGCTGCAGTTTTGCAGTCTTATGTAGCAATGTTCTGAACTGGTACAACCCTTCCATATACCTAGAGCCCACTGGCAAGCAATGTCATATATCACATTGACAGATATCAAAATGACAGATATCTTTCCAAAAGATTATTAAATGCTGTATGTGTCTGACTGGTAGCGAAATTTTAGGGAGGGTATGAATGTTATAAAAAATCTCTCATCTGCAGCACGTCTGCTTCACATTCTCATCACACGTTTCCCAACTGTTCCTTTTCCCATGGTCTGTATATTTTCCAACCACATAGCACAGCATTATATACGAGCATGCAGCCCTCATATTTTAAATTTAATGTTATCAAATTAACAACGTCTTAGTTTATTCGACCAATTAAATATTGTTGGTGACAATTTCTAAAGCAGGTAGACCTCATTAAGTAACAGATTAACACAGAATCCACCTTATACATCAAATAATTCATCACACGCTGTATTTTAAAACCTTTATTTCTTGAGTAACCTACAAATTCCATGTTAAAGATACAATAAATAACTGTGTACGTTGCATCAAAGTCAGCAAAACTATTATTAATCTTAAGAATGTTATTTTTCTTGTAACATATTTTTCTTAAGAATGTTGCTTGTTATTTTTCTTGCTCAAACTAAAAAGCCTTATTGATATTTTATAGAAAATTAAAGCGGTAAAAGCATGTTCATAACCTTCCACATATCAATCCCATGGGACATGTAACCGCTGCACCCACCAATAAAGAGACTTGCTATGTACGTAACATGAGAGATGAAGTTGCCAAAGTAAATACTGCGTGTTTATATATTCCCGAACCCAGTCACTCTATCTTACATGTTTTATACTCCTCATGCATTAAAAGAATGTTAAATTTACTTACTATAATCGTTTTTAAAATTGTGATAAGTTGGTTTGGAAATGGTATCAAGCCCAAAAATTACCGTGAGGTTACTTATAATTAATAACAGATATAAGAAACGGTAAAATACCGAAGTACAATAATTTTAATGAGTTACAACTATATATATATATATATTTATATTTTACTACCATAACTAATAGCTAGTACTACAGAACTTGCAAGTTTTACTTTTATAACTTAGGTAAATAAATTCGGGTATGTTAAGTTTAGTAACGACATTTTTTGGTTCATAAATTCCATTTTATGTTAATATAAGTTTATTATAACAGTTAAAACATATTTTACGACAAATAATCCATAATTAATGGTAAAGATTCTGTCACTTAAGTTGTAATAATGGAGCAAAACCGACATGATTTCAGTGATGTTTCCATGATTATATTATATCATAAATGATGGTTACTGGAAAGATTTTAAATAGACTTATCTGGACACAACTATTTTACTCAGTATTTAACTAAAACATTTTTTTAATTAGGATGGAAATGTCACCCAATTGGCACAATAACTTAACGCGTTCATGCTATAAGAATTTATTTGATAAAACGATGCATTGGTTGAAATTAAAAAATTAGTTATGCTATTAAAAAAAAACTCTAGTTTTAAAATAAATATGATAAACAAACCAGATGTAAGCGCAAGGTCATGATTGTTAACTAACTTGTATTTATTACTTATTCATTGTTTTTTTTTATTATTTAATTTCGTCACTGTTGGTTTTTAATCATATAAATAAGTATTAATAGTGTTTAGTCTATAATCATAATAGTCTTTTTTCAACTTATTTAATTGTACTAATGGCTTAATTTCAATGAAAGTATCAATTAATTACACAAATAAGTAGTAGATATTAAGTGATGTACAAGAATACAGGTACAGGTATTCTTTACTTGTTACAGTAAATCTCAAAGCTCTATTGTTATAATCGCCATGAGAAAGGACCAGATGATGGAGATGAAATCATGGTTACAAAAGTAAGTACTGAATAGAAGAAACCACATCATTCCAGATACTCGTTGCAGTATGTTTCAAACCTCTAATGTCACAATATTGTGATAATAATCATATTAGAGGTCAGTGATGATAATATGTTTATATTAATAGATGGATAATGGGAGAAACCCCCCATCGTTCCAGCCAATTTCACGTTGCAGTAGATATTCAATCTCTATTTCATTAATAATGAGGAGAGCCTTGGCATAATTTTTCATTTTTGATTATTTCACTAATGATTTTATGTAGGAAATACATTAGTGACGAAATCATAATATAATAAAAAAAATTATTGGTCACATAATGGAAACCAATTAGCGTATATGTGAACGCTATACACATTGTGTCATAAATGGAATTAATTTGATATGGGCTCAATTCATGGTCGGCCTAACCAACTAAATTTATTTACACTGTAGTCAAAACCTTTTTACAACACTAATAACGATAACAGAGTTACCCGATTATAGTGTTGTATCCACGCTTACATGGCGTTAAAGTGTTTATTGGGCAATGCCCATATTGACGTGGCAGTTAAATTTACGTTGAATAAAGGCTTAAAATTTATAGTAATGTATTACCCATGATAGCCTCACATGATTAGAGTGATAAATCCCGGCTTACATGACGTAAGTAATGTTTGATGGGAAAGATCGACATCGACAGAGCCAGTAACAACCCCATGCAATATCCCATAAACCTCTATTGGTCCAATATTGAGATCCAATTTATTTCAATGGCTCTTTTCATTGCTTTCCTGTATAAATTAAAAGCTGGGCCTTATTATAAATGAAATATTTTATTTGAGGCGGCAGGAAGGAAAACTCCCCTTCGCTCAGCGGAAAACGGTCTGAAATGATTTAAAATGCGTTATATTCAGTTTCCTCTCTCGCCAATAGGTTATGTAATAAATCTGTACGTACTAAGCACAATAAATATGTTTTGAACTAAAAATGGCTCATATGCCAGCCAGCAGAAGACGATAGCAGTACATGAATCCTTGTATATTTTACTTCAACTAAAATTGTTGGTATGACATTTTTGTGAGATGACGCAGAGAAAGGATATTCAAATGCATCATAAGCATATCTAATAAATAAACCCAGTAGATCAACGACCATAAATTTCTCCTTCGACATCTGCAAACTTTATAAATCTCATTTATCACAGGCATATAAGAAGGCCCATGACCTCATTTTAATGGTTTATAAAGGGTATCTATAAACCCGAAAAAGGTGATCATAATCTCTTATCTAATATTATTATATATAGATTACTATTGTAAAAAAATGGCAATGTTTTATAAAATCGATAAAATTAAAAAAATAAAAGTTAAAAAATTTTTTAAATTGTTGACCCATCTGTTCTGTATATAGAATGAACACTACATACCACGTAGATAATTTGAGAAAACACAGGGATGGTTGTAATAAATAAGGAAATAGTATACATCTGAAAGTAATTCTCCTGAAATGTTATGTCTGTAGCATTACAATAATAATGTTTGGTTTAAAATGTCCCACAAAAGTGACCCTGCGTGAAAACTTTTACTTTATTGGGCTAGCATATATCTAATTCTTTAAGGTAATTTTTACTGAGCGTTTAAAATAGTAACACTATTTAAAAAAAAATTATTTCTAGACTTTGATCCTTGTATAAAGTGTTTTGACTTAACTTTCTTTACTTCAAGTAGGTATTCAATGTATTGATATACAATTTTACATTGTTCTCGCTATAAGCTGTAGTGCAGTGTCCCCGAACAATGATAGAGATGACTCGTACAATCAGGAACATGATATTGCCCCGTGCAATTCAAACACAATTACAAAGCAGACGTATATTACTTCGCTGTACCTATTACAAAGGCAACCATCGAACAAAGGAAATTAATTGTGTTTGATAGGCTCGCTTGAACAAGGTACGGTTGATATAACATGTAAATTTCGTTCCACTCCTAAAACAAAGAGGTGTTTATTGCTCTCTGAGGTGTTTATCGGTTTATGGGAAAATGTGAAAACATGTACCTTAAAGGGAAAAGAAAAGAAAACAATAATATTTTACAGTTATATATGTTAGGCTTTGTAAAAATTATGACTGTAACAAATTGGGATTTAAAGTATATGAAAATCAACGTATTGCGTACCACAGAGCTGACATTGACGACAAAAACCACACATTTTAACTGGGCATATTTCACCGATGTTAAAGAATCATTGCAGCTAACCAAACATGGATTTAGAGCAAAGTATTTAGAATCAACATATATTAGCCTAGAACTTCTATAATATTCATTTGGTGTATTTTTTTATGTTCCATACTTTTTATTTACTTTTTATTTTTGCTGAGATAGATATAACGCTATCCAATTTAAGTATACAGCCATAACCCATTTATAAAACTCATTAAAATATGTCTAACACCAAATGTTAAGAAACCACCCATAATTTTGGCTGATTAGTCCTGATTGTGACTTTAAAATATCATATAATTTTGTACTATTCCAGGAGATGAAATACATTTTCTTTATTACGATCGTCTAGTAAAGAAGGCTCCTTTGTAGTAAATATAATTATAAGCAGCCTACTTTCTACGCTTACCACACTCTACAACACAGTTTCAAAGGAAGTGTATGGATATTAGTGACTCGGAAACACACCGCGGGATGACAACTTTAGACTTGAGGAGGTGTGGACGTACTTATACAATTTGTATTTTAAGGAGACTCAGCTTCAATACGGCATATTTGTTTTTAAAGTATTTCTAATATGTTAATTTTTTAAAATAACTCATGATTCAAAACAATGGTAAATTAATCAACTTTTTTTTTCTTTGTTTAAAGGTTATTTTTGACGATGGAAGGATTGTGAAGGAAACAGGATTTTTCCGGACATTTGCCATCGTTCAGTGAAACAAGAAAACAGTAACACTACGTTTCGAGATCTGCAATCTGATCTCTTCTTCAGGTAAACAACTAACCTAATACATAATTACAAACTAAGTTAAAATAAACAAATCTTACTAAAGCGTTGTGGCACGCCTAAGTCAGGAATCACAACCTACATGTTGTTGTCAACTTCACTAACACTAAAGACATGCACTTAATACAAAAACTATACAAAAACACTAATCATTAAAAGTAAACTACGGAATACAGGTCACAATGCGTCTTCACTCGTCTACTGACCACCTACGACTGACCAGAGGGACTAGCCAATGGCAATCGTGACGGCTGGCTAAAACAAGATGGCGGAAATACAAGGGAAGGGGAACAGGAATGGGCCCTTTCGTTATTATTGGTTCATGCGAGATGAACTTCTCGTAGGTGGTCAGTAGACGAGTGAAGACGCATTGTGACCTGTATTCCGTAGTTTACTTTTAATGATTAGTGTTTTTGTATAGTTTTGTATTAAGTGCATGTCTTTAGTGTTAGTGAAGTTGACAACAACATGTAGGTTGTGATTCCTGACTTAGGCGTGCCACAACGCTTTAGTAAGATTTGTTTATTTTAACTTAGTTTGTAATTATGTAATTAGGTTAGTTCTTTACCTGAAGAAGAGATCAGATTGCAGATCTCGAAACGTAGTGTTACTGTTTTCTTGTTTCACTGAACGATGGCAAATGTCCGGAAAAAATCCTGTTTCCTTAATCAACTTATTATCCCTCGCTAAATATCATCCAGTTGTATGTGATATTTAATTAATGAAAGTTTAGTATAAATAAATTATAGTAACATTTCAGATTCGTGTGGTTCTTAAAGGGAAGGCTTAAATACAATTTCTTAGGTATTAGTATATTTTTAGTACTGTACATTTAGTATCTAGGTTTATAAAAGTACATTATAATTTTAGATACAATAATCTATAACAATGGAATTACTTGTTTTTTTTATAATATTTTAAAAATAACTGAATACAGAAAAATATTAACTGCTTTCTAGAATAATTTGTAATATGGAATTAAACATAACTCAAATGGAAGCCCTTCATAGCATTGTCCTAAAAGGACCTTTGTAACTGCTTACGGATTGCCTAAGTAGAGGCCACATTCTGTCTAGAGTCATGCCAGTTTGGAAGAAGGGGATGCTAGCTCTGTACCAGCAACTCCAATCTAAGCGAGGAGGGTCATCACTCCCTCATGTCCAGACTAGGAACTGTCCTTTAACACTTAGGAATCAAAACCAAATCCAACAGACATCACTTCATAGTAGACTAAACATATCAATCTACCCTTGCACCACAATATCTCGACATTTTCGGTAATTTATGTGCCTCTCCTGCACATCCCTAGCACATTCCCTTTGATTGTGCCCTGCGAAATGTGTCTGACTTTACGAAATTTTGAAAACCTCAATATACCATTTTGCTTATCTATACCAACTTCACTCTCCTGACAGAAATTTACTGAAATATGAAATTCAATATTGAATAATGTAGTTGTATATTTATCGTTCATAAAAGTATCCCAATAAACTATTACTAAATGTAATCGGATGTTTTTAAGATTTAAAATCTTCGTCCCCTACAGTGGAATAACTTATTTTTATGTTTCACTTTTGGCAGCATTACATACAAATTGTACCATCCCACCTATAATCTAGTAACAGTGGGGTCATAACTATAAGGAGGGTAGTAGAAGGAAAAAACAAATTGACCAATTCGTAAACGTGAGGTTTTTACGCATGATAACATTTTTTAAATTGGATTATGCTTTAAAATTCCTAATAATCATTTAAATCAATAATGTACTTAGCTATTTGTAAAATACTTTAATATATTACTCCTTCTCTGAAAGAAATAACTGTTCTTGCATAAAGTGTCCTTTATCTTTTCATCAATTTGAAAATTATTCTAAGTGTTGTTTCAAGTGTTGAATAACCTTCCTATTATTATCATTCTTAGTTTAATCATGTCATTAATGTACTGAGTTTTATTACATTGAGACTTTTTTGAGAGAACTGAACATCACAACTATCTTTATAGTGTTATAAATAGATGAAATATTAGCCACAAATTCCCCCTACTACTGTGTTTCTGACAAATGGTGCACAAAAGCGATGAACCTTGAGGGTGATGCAGTGCCCTTAGGGACAAACCCGACACTCAAGATTTAGATATTACCTTTGAACATCAGAATGTATAATATTTCTTTCTTAATGTTTGAATACACAAAACTTACTCTAGGTTGGGTTGACTAAAAGTATTTAAAATTATTAAATAGCTCATACTCCCATTTTAAGAATATATTATTTTTCACCTTAAACCAAAAAAAACATTACATTACAACATCATACTTAAACTAATTTCAATAAGCACAAGTGCTCACACACTAAAATAAAACTTAAAATCCAAACATATTATTGAATTTTTCAGGTAATTAATGATTTTTAAGGTAGCATTATATACTTTAAACCTTGAGGAAACTTTAGTTGAAATTAAGAGGGTGTATTATGATAACCTACGAATATGCGGGTTTTGATAATGAAGTATCAAAATAAAACTTCATAGAAACATGTTGATAAACATAAATTATAATAGTTAATGTAATGAAGTATCTAAACTAATAGTACTACATACTAATTACTATATTCTAAACTAATTTACTGTACTAATAAACTTATATATCACCCTTGCTTTATTAGAACATGTTTAAAAGTGTAGAAAACTTGTCCTTTTTGATTACATAAACAGTTTGAAATTTCATTTTAAACGCCCCCCCCCCCCCAAACCGTGACACGTTTCTCACAGAAGGAATATCTTGTAGGCCGTGCTTTCTAAATTTATCAATGTCCGACAAGGATTGTTCTTTAAAATTTCTCTTTAATTTTGCTTATTCACTCATTTTATTTATGCTTTTTTGTGGATATATTCGCGTATGGCCTTATGAAGTTAAGTGAAATAAGTAAATAAAGTGCAATTGAACTGGTACATCACATTAAAAACATGATATAAAGGCTTATACAATATGTTAATAGAATATTTTGCTTTTCCATGTTTAAAGGCGTGAAAAAAAATATAAACATACTTATCTTTAATCAATTTTACCATGAAAAATTATATAAATGTGTTAGCGTATTTTTAAGCAGTAATACTGCTAAAAGGTGATAAATTTGGCGTTTATAACTGGTTAATTTATGCCATTAAATTCTTGTTTATTGCTTTGTGTACAAAATCAGTTTTAGTCTTTTATAAACCATGTAGAACTACATCAATCTAAAAATATTTTATTGTTTATCTTATGTATTATATTTCTATTGGGAATGCTTAACCACATAAGTATGGGTCATGTCACTTTAAATTACCTTTAAAAAGAATGTCATTCCATTCATTATGAACACAATTTAGTGCATTTTTTCAAACCTATACCTTGCCCGCATTATAAGTTTCCTGCATATTTAATTCATTTTTTTCAACTAATGACACTTAAACACATTGCATAAAATAAAATCAATGTACTTTTAGTGAAATTTGTATTTCCATCCATTGAAAAATATTCATGAAATAAATAATGAATATTTTTTTATTAACTATCGCAAATAAACATTAAAATATTGTGTGGTATTTTGAATAATAAAATTGGATAAGTTACACGTCATGCCAGAGGTGTTTTAAAAATTAAAGTATTTGAACGAATTTTTGTTTTTGTGACTGTAAAATAGTTGTAATGGTATTTGTATTTTTGAGATAATCCCAAATGTTTATATTACTCTCAGCTACAAATTGTACTAACTATATTAATATGTATAAAAGCTGTACATCTAATCAATGCAGATAAATGATTTAGTTACTTCATCTAAAAAAAACAATGAAAGTCAATGAACAAATATGCAGACGTCTTTCTTTCCCACCACATGATGTAAAGTTTTTACAACTTGTTAGCGTACATGCTCCTATAAAATGTATACCTTTAAGCGAGGTTTATGTACAAAGAGACGTTTTCTCTGTAACAAATATACCAGTATAACTAAAATATATTTATTGGACAATATGTTGCAAGTGAATGGCCTCGAGTTTGTACTACTATATACTATATATAGCATATATATATATATATATATATATAAGTAGATATGAATATGCCGGTTCTAGACCACTTTTGGGACAGTCAGAAAATCAATGTAAAATACTGTCCATTGAACCATAAACAAATCTAATAAAATCTAACAGGAAAGCACGAATGTTAAATAACCGAATCTTTAGCTGTTTTACTGTTCAATGTTTGCTTCTACATTTATAAGCTGTTTTAATGAAAAAATCAAAAAATCTTAATAAAAAATCTTTATTCTACAAAGTTAATTGTAACACAGTCTTTATCTTTTATAGTCTTCTTTCCAGTAACAATCAAGTGTAATTTTTCATTTTTGTTTAATTCTTTAATCTTTTTCTCATCCAAAACAGTCAAAAATCTGTTCGGCAAGTGTACTTTACAATCTTCCAACTCGGCAATTATTGTAAACCCGAATTTATCTTTCATTTTCTCCAAATTCAAGATTCTATGTTTCTTCCTTTTCTTCCAATTCATTTAACTTCTTATACTCTTTAAACTTACATTCTCCAATATCATTTAACTCCTTCAAGAACTCCATTTAAATAGAAAAAAATTTAAAGACGGAAAAAATGAAATTTGCTAACAATCACTCGAGAAGTCGGGGAGAATGTGAGTAAAACCGCATTCTTTTCACGAGGTTCTTCGTTTAATTTCTCCAAATGTACTATAAAATCATCGAGGATTTCTGGTTCAAAATCATAAACAAATTCTACATCTAGATAATAAAAAAAATACAGGTAATATCTTTTCATAATAAACGTGTGTATTTAAACCAACAAACCTAATGTATTCTTTGAAAAGGAAAATAATTTTGTCAATGGTTCCAAGAGATAAGTAAAAATTTTTATTCTGTTTTCTAAATTCTGTAACAAATTTTGTTTGCTTCTTGTCTCCGTATTGTAATTTCATAAGCAGATTATTCAAATGTGTTAGTTTATTTCGAAATTTCTTAGGTTTAGGTCTTTCGTACAAAATTAAATTACAATCTCTACAAACGATATCTTTTATCAATAATTTCTCCTCTATTATAACACTTGTAACAGTTGGCATTATACTCTTCCATTTAAACAAAAAGATTTTTTTATAAATGGAGATTATGGAACTAAGTCTGCCGAGATATAAATTTTTCAGCGCAAATGTTTATGTTTACATTTCTACAACAGAGATAAATAGAAATAATTTCATTCTACTGTACAACTATTTAGGATATTTTGTCTATGATTACAAAGATTATTCCGGAAGAAATCGAGATTTTTCATCAGCGAAAGAGTATATTTTTGAAGTTTTAGAAGGAATGAAAGAGAATAATATGAACATCATCAATTATTGTTAAAGACATACAAAATGAGTGTTGTTAGTGTGCGTGTTTTTGCGATATCTACTTAAACTTTCTAAGAAATTGGGAATGGGAGAAGAAGAAAGGTATCATATATTTTATTTCAATCAACTGTAGATTTGTGACGTCTGCTGTGAGCGTTTGTACCACTAACGCTTGACCTCGAATCTCATTTTATTGAAACATGTGAGAGGCGTTTGTGTCACTAACGCTTGACCTTGCTTTGCACACGCCGTGTGTGGTACAAGGACAGTAGTGACACCAAACAATGACCTTGCTTTTCTCACGCCGTGTGAGACAATGAAATCACTGTAAAAACACTTAATTCTGTATTACAAATGAACACTTTACATCACTATTTTCACACAATGTTTTATCACAGTTTAGAATGTCTACACAAATTCACAATCTTCTTGTAACGTCTTTCTTCGAGTCCCAAATATAAAAGTAACTTATAAAATATAATAACACTATGAATGGCAACGCCCAGTGGAACACTTCACTTCACTTTTAACAAGAAACACAGAACATCACACAATCTTCTTACTTCATATAAAGTCTATATCTCCTTTCTTCAACTTGCAAATACATTAGAATCTTCTAATTGATGATATATCTTGTTAAATTTCGTTAAAATAGAGGAGGATCACACATGGCTAGCTATACGTGGCCAACGCCCATGATGAAAATTTTTTTCCGTGCGATAAACGATTATGAATATCGAAGTTTTATCGATAATAAAAAATCGATGGTTACAATCGATATTAGAACTGTTATAGTTTCCAATGTATATTAAATAAGTGAATATCAATATTTATTTCAAACCTTGTTGTTAAAAAACCACTCAACCGATTTTAATGAAATTTGGTACACATATAGTAAATACTTAACTCTTTCGACTTAACTTATCCATAAGGGTGAAATCATCCCCTATTTCTTAATATTCAAAGAAAAATAAAAAATTTTATCGGGAAAAAATCTGAAACTTCAAAAACAAGCGAGTTCAACTTAAAATTTCATGAAAATAACAAAATTTTCAAAATCTACCCCAATCATCCCTTATCTTTAAAACTCTTATATCTCGAGAACTATTGGAGCTTTTTTGATGAAATTTGGTATATAGGATCAGTAAATATTAAAGTATTTTTTAAAATCACCACTTCCGGTCCATGACCTTGAAATAGTTTTTTTTCCTAATATCATCCCTATTTTTCAAAATTTTTTAATGCAATTTAAAATGTATACTTTTATCAATGTCTTTAACAATTCTGTAAAGTTTTAAAAACTATCCGACGAATAACGCGATTTTTACTGAATTTCTCTAATATCGTTCTTAATCACATCATAGGCTAAAAAATTTCTCAGAAACCACAACCACATAACATGTCGAGTTTGTAACAGCTTTTTGAAAATCCATATTGATAATTATATCGTTCTTTGAACCAGAAATATTTGTCAAACTCTTTGTTGTATCAATGACATAAATAGGTCTATTCGCTAAAAATTCTTTAGGATTGTAATACATTTCCTTATTATTACAGTAAACTTTCTTAAAATCTTGATACATCTGATACATGATTCTGAAAAGACCTCCGGAAATGTTTAAATTTTGTAATTCATCTGGATAATAAGAACCGTTCAATTTTACTCTGATATTTTTTACATCCAAACTATCAAACTTTGAAGGATTTTTTTCTTGATTATTCTGTCTATCTGTTTGAAAAACCGATGATAACGAACTTGGGATTGAAGATATTTCTATAAAATATTTGTGATATCGAACGAAATAAGTTGTTCCGGAAATACCTTTTTGTTCAATACATTGCCAATCTAGAAAATTAAACATAATGTTTTGACTTTTTGTAATTTCATCAATCAACCTAATTTTACTCGTGGTTTTATAATCAATCATTGGAACTCTAATAAAAAAAATCTGTAATTGTTTATTTTTTCCATCAACAGGCATAACATTTCAGTTGCAGTCTTCAGAATCACATCATCGTCTTCTGCTCTTATAAAACTTAGATAAAATCCTCCTTTATAGATCGGAATAGTAACATTTTCAAAAAATCCTAATCCAAAATGAGATAAATTTCCAGCTGCTTCAAAAACACCAAATTTAAAATCTGATTCAAAGCCATTAGAAGTTTGAGAAATAACATCACTTTTTGAATACGAAATAGTTCCTTTAATTGTGCTTAATTGGCCACAGTTTTCGACTTCTTCTATCAATTTATTGTGTTTTCTTACTTCAATCTTAGAAAATAAAAACGGTATAAAATTATCGATTAATCTAACATTATCAGTTCCAAGATATGCTTGACCATCTTGTTTTGTTAAAGTTCCAGAAATATAAAACTGGAAGTTAGACGAGCAAAAGTTATCTCCAAAATCAATATTAAACTCAGTTCTTTTATTCGGTTCATTCAAATGTTGTTTACTAATTGGATAGAAATTTTTAAACTCCGCCCTTTTCAATATCACTAGCATATTTTCTGTAGTCCGCCATTTAATAAGAGAAAATTTAGAAATTTTAAACATCATGTATCATTTTTTCATCGATCTAATGTACGTTTTTATAAGAAAAGATATAAATTTTAGTAAAATAATTAAAAAGATTAGAGTCATTTTTAATGATCTACTTCGTCATATTCAGGATTCTCTTCCTTAAATTTTGCGATCTCGGTCACATATTTCAATAAAATCTGCACAGATAGTAACCGCTATCTATAATATTGTTCCAATCAACTGTATCTTTATTTTCATCCAAAAACTTTATACTCAAGTGTTGATAGAGACAAAGAACAGACATATGATCTTTTAATTGATAATGTATATTTTCTTGAATGAACTCTGATGATAAAGTTTGATATTTAGCAATGTTATACCAATTCAATTTGTTTACGTATAATCTCATCATATCTTCGGATAATTCATATTTTTGAGAAATGTCATCCCAATGTTCTTTTTTCAAATCTCTTTCGTGTTGCATGATAAAAAGATCGAAAGCACTGTAATGTCCCGCCATCTCTATTTATTAAGAAAAAATTTCAAAATCAAGTTTTTATAAATTGGCTCTTTTTAGCGTTACATTCAGCACATTTTCCAGATATTCTCTTAACTCCGTTAATGTTTGCATAGTATTTTATATCATTTGTTGCAGTTTTTTTCTTTACATCTCACACAATATATGAGCGCCATTTATATAAGGAAAATTAGTCATCATAGCCGCCTACTCCATTAAATCTGTTGTCGATGTTTTCAAAAGTTTTATCGACATCTTCTTTAAATTTATTAAAGTTTTCTTCTAGTTTATTTACTTTATCGAGATATAAAGAGTATCGATCTTCTATTCTTTTAAGTAATTCATTATTATGTGTTATTTGCTCATTTAAACGTGTACCAAAATTTTCAAAAATGTTTATTTTCTCATTGAAATGTGTATCAAAATCTTCCAGAATTTTGTTAATTACTTCACCAACTAATACATTAACACTATTTTTATATGTATTAAAGTTTTCTTCTAGTTTAATTTACTTTATCAAGTAATTCACCAACATCGTCTACTGATCTTTTACTTCTCGCTTCAAGTTTTTTTTCATAGACTTCTGTTGTTAAAATCTTTAACATGCTGTTTATGATTCTCATAATTTTGTTTTAGTTCATTAAACATTTTAATAGGATCTTCTAATTGAATCATTACAACAACATCAAATGGAGTAATTCCTTTACTAACACCGCTAATTCTTTTTCCTTTAAAATCTAAGGCATTTTTAACATTCGGATCATGTAAATCAACAATATCGATGTTTTCTGATAATTTTAGAGGTTTTAAAATTTGTTCTTTAACAACAACATCATGTTTGTCAATACCAGGTCGAACACCGACAATTCTTTTCTTATTAGCCAAACTAACATAATTCTTTTCAACTTTGATCGCTTCAGTAATTTCATCAGCTTTTTCGATGTGAGACATTAAATTGGTAAATAATTTTTTTACACCATCATCAACTTCTTTTTCCAATGTTTTTATTTTATCAGCAACTTCATTTGAACTCATGAAATTTGCAAGTTTGTTATCATATTCTGCTTTAAAATCTTCAATCTCGACAGCAAACATATCTGAATCTGGAAGGTTTTGTAATACATTTTCTAACTTGTTATCAAACTCATTTCTCAAACTATCAAAATTCAAACTATTATCTACATTTTGAATAATTTATGTTCCAAATACGTCAAAAATATTTTGTGAATCCATATTTATTAAGCAATAATTTGTTAACAACTTCTTTAAAATCTTTACCAGTACTCAGTTCATTCAACACAAAAACACATAAATGACCACAAATTGGGGGATCATTGTAGTCTTGAATTTTGAGAATCGTTATAATAAACGCTTGATTTTTTCAAATATTTAATCAATTCTATAGGTGGTTTGTCCTCAATTCTTCCATACGAATCAAAATAATATGCATTCTTATCATTTTTTATAATAACAAATCCAATGTGTTTCCACTTCCCATAATCGAGTCTAAATTCACAATTCCACATTCAAATTTCTTAACTTTTTCAGGTAATGTATCTCTCATGAAGATTCCTCTAAAATGTTTAATATTTTTGCAGATTTCTTCCAATTCCCCGAATGTTAAAGGTTTAAATTTTTTTTTTCAATGTTTGATTTCACGTAATTCAAAGTTTTTTCATCTAATCCAGATCCTGTAACATCTTCCAACTCTTTATCTAACCAATTTAAAATGTTTCGAACAATAGGAATCACATCTTTTTTAACGATTGGAGCAGCTTTACGAACATAAGGAACAACATTTTTAACAACTGGAATATTTTCTCCAAAATCTAATAAATCTTTCAAAAGTCCACCATTTTTGAGTTCTTTCAACTGATTATAAGAAAATTCTATTCTGGTTCCTTTATTGTTTTTCTTATGTTTTTCGAGTTTATTGTATTGTCTATTTGTTTAAAAATATCTTATCTTCGCCATTTTTTAGTTGATCTATTTTTAAATTGAATACTAACGGGTATTTTCTTCTTAAAAGCGGATTTTATTTTTTCTTTCTGATTTTTGCTGAAATTTACATTCACCTCCATTTATATAGTTAAAATTTCAAGTTCTCTTCGATTCCCATTCCTAGTTTTCTCTTCAAAAACATTGCTCCAGCTGTTGGAAGCGCAACAAATCTTTCACCTAAACTAGCATCTTTTGATAAAAAATCTATCCATTGCCTTATCTTGCAAAACTTTATCTGCGATATGTCTGGAATTTGTGTCTCTATGTTTTGCATAAAAAATATCGTGTTCCATAGCAGCTTGATCTAATTTATTTATACCAGGATCTCCTCTTTTTAGTCTTTTTTTCGAGTTTTGTGCCAGGCCCCAGATACTGATAAGTTGGTACGTGTAATTCAAAAGGTAAATTGTTGATAAAAATCATTCAAAAGTCCACTACCCTCAATCATAGATGAACTTATTGCCGGCAAAACTCGTTTTTAAATATTTAATTCCATCAGGTTTTTCAATCATTTCGTCAAGTTTGTTCGAAATAAAATCTTTAATCGCTTTCTTTTCGTTCAAAAAAATTGTTGTTTCCAGCCTTTTCTTGAGCATAAATATAATTAATAATTCCATCGAGTTTTTGTCAAATCGTCGATATATCTGTCTTCAATCTTATTATCACTGTATTTTCTTATACCAGATCCTTCGATTCGTTTTTTCCCAAATTGGTTTAATCAAATTGAGATATTTTTTACCTTTACTTGACTTTGGTTTCTTAGTTGATGGATCATTATTTTTGTAAAATTGAATCAGATTTCCATAAAATTTCTGTATACTTTTTCAAGTCTTCTTCAGAATATAAACCGTCTTTTGGAACATCAGTGCCTGTTAATAATCTCCATAAACCTTGAGTTCCTTCATATGTTTTTTCATTAATAATGATATCATTATGCTCAAAATTCACGGGCAAATTTCCAATCATAAAACTTTTCTTTTTTCTGTCCCAATACAAACCAAATTTATCATCCTTTGCTCTAGGAAGAAATTTTTTTACCAATTTCACCAATTATTATATCCGTTGTTCCAGGACTTATTGGTTCAACTATGGTAGAGTCTTCAATGATTCGAGGTCTAAATGGTGTTGAAGATGGTAATTTTGGCAATTCAAACTCAGATTCTGGTATCGAAATATCAGCAAATTGTCGTACAACTGGAACCAAATTCATCAAATTTTGATTATCGCTTAAAACATTTTCAATTTTGCCCTCAACATTTTTTATTGCAGATGTTACAGGTTGATTAATTTTTTGAATAAATTCTTGTTCTTTTTCATCAATTCGAATCTGTTCTTTAAATTCTTTGATTAATTTCTTTTCTATTTGATCAAGTTTTTTTCGCTTCTTCAGAAGTTACGTTCGCCATTTATTTAGGAAAATTTTGAAACGTAAACGTGGAAACGTGGAAAACGTGAACACGGAACGTAAAACGTGAACGTGGAACGTAAAACACGAACGTGAAACACGAACGTGAAACGTAAACATGAACGTGAAACGTAAACACGAACGTGAAACATGAACGTGAAACATGAACGTGAACGTGGAACGTAAACACGAACGTGAAACATGAACGTGAAACATGAACGTGAAACATGAACGTGAACGTGGAACGTGAACGTGGAACGTAAAAACGAGAACACGAAACGTAAACGTGAACGTAAAAACATGAAAACAACTAGATTATCACACGTTTATATTGGAAAATTTATTCAAATATTTTCCATTTTTTGGCTTCAAAGTTAGATTAATAGTTAAAAATCCATAGTCTTCTTTCCAAATTTTATCACACAATTCATTAAAGTGGTTAAAACTCATATCAGATCCCACATAATTGTTATAAATCTTTCTCGAATAGTGATCATCTTGCTTAAAAATACACAACATATTCAGGTTATTTCTTATAACTTGTTTATCAACCTTTGAAAAGCATTGAGAAAAGATAGATACAAGATATGTTTTTGTGACGAGACATTACGAAATATTCCTTAATAACGTCCTGATTTTCCAAAATACAATCATCAAAAACGATTAACGAATTGGGTTTACATTCGCTTAACGGAACTATGTCCTCAGAAGCATTATAAAAATATGATATTTTCTTACTTAAGTTCTTCTCAATATTTTCAAATCTTTCTTGTAATTTTTTATAGGCGTCTTGTTCTAAAGATTTACTAAAAACATACAAATTGGAATAAGGAATCAACCTATTGTAGATAAAATTCAATAGTAAAGTTGTTTTTCCACATCCACTTGAACCAACAATTAACAATCTGATTGGTTGATCTTTCTTATTTTCTTCAAACGTTTGAAGTTTTATCTGATCTTTTTGCTTTAAAAATTTCTCCATTTAAATAGAAGATTTTCATCTTGAAGCAACGCTTGCGAAAATGAAGCTGTTCAAGTTGACTTCAGAAAGCTCTAAATTAGTTTTTAAAACTTGGAACATCCTATTCATTTAGAGGAAGAATCAAATTATTTTATCGGTTTTAAGCGGTTTTTATTCTGATAAATTTTGTAATAAATATTAGTGAAAGTTCTCCTTATTGTATAGGATTTAGTGAGAAGAACATAACAAAATATTATGGTTTAAACAAAGGATATTATACTTTCGATCAAATTAAAAATTCCCTTAAAAATTATCTGAAAACATTCAAACAATCAGATAAATCTTTAAACTTTGACGAAAACAAGTTTGAAATGCAAAAAAATTATCTCTCTAATAAAATTCAAATAAAATCACCAGTAAGAATAATGTTTTCAGCAATTATTGTAGAATTGTTAGGGTTTGTTCAAGAAACTATTGAGCCAAATCAGGTATATTTAGGAAATAAAACGCCAAAATTTAGACCGTTCGATGTAATTGAAGTACATTGTAATCTCGTTGAACCTAGTTTTGAAAATCATACCGAACATTTACACAAAGAATCTGAAATTTTGTACACTTTTTTTCCAAATGTTGCTTATGGATCAAAAATCAGTGAAAAACCGAATGAAATCGATTATATTCCAATTAGAAAAAATATTAAAAGAATTCAAAAAATCGTTCTAACTATACAAGACTCTGAGGGAAATTTATTAAATAATGAGAGTAAAACAACAATTTATTTAAGATTGTCGAAGCAACGGACATGAATCAAGGGGGTCTATTGAATAGACTACCTTTAAACTTTCAAGGGTATCGAATCGCGACTCTTACAAAAATTACATCCAGACACTATTTTCGACCTTTAAACTCAAAATAATAATTGCTTGTTAAATTTTTTTTCTATCTAAATGGAGTCAGTCATAGATCTAAGAAATAATCAACTAAAATTCAATAATAAAGAAATTTTAACAATTGTTTGACGAAAATAATGAATTTTGGTTTAAAGGCTAAAGATGTTGCAGAAATATTGGAATATAACAATACAGAAAAAGCGATTAGAAATAATGTCGATGAAGGTGACAAATCTCAATACTTTTATCTAAAAGATAAGGTAGCCCTCGAGGGCCACCTCGCAAATATTCACAAAGATACTATTTTCATTAATGAATCAGGACTTTATTCGTTAATTTTAAGATCTCATAAAATAGAAGCAAAAAGCTTTCAACAATGGGTTACGAGAGATGTTTTACCAAGCATTCGTAAATTTGGTGTGTACAAACTTGAAAACAAGATTAAATATTTAGAGGACAAAGTTAAGCACTTGCAAATTAAAGATGAAATCAAAACGGAAATAATTGCAAAACAAAGTGTAAAAAATTGACTTAATGAAACCAGATCTTGTTTGTAAAGATTTTGATAAGAAAAAAAAAAACACCATGTTTTTGTGTTAATTAAGAAGAATCACATGTGGGAATGGCCCTTATTACGTTATCAGAGCTCAAAAGAGAGAAATAACCAAAAAGATTGAAAGAACTTGAAATTGATTACCCAGAAATGGAAATTTTATTAAGACATGGAGATCCAAATAGTATAAATCTCTACAACCAAATGAAAGAAGAATCTTTGAATATTTTATACAACGGAAATCATTTTACTACAAATATGGCAGAATCTCGACTGATTTATAGAATATCTAAATTACACGATGAAAATGTTTCTAAATTTTACTAAAAACTCTCGATTTATTATATTTTGTTTGTAAATGTTTAGCATAACTAGGTAACCATTGTAAAATCTTTTTTTCATATTCACAAGGCATTTCGTTTTTATAACTTTCGCTGAAAATTTTTTTAGCACAATCTTTGCAAAAAAGCATCTTTTCTATCTTTACTATACTGCCAGTTATTAAATTCAGAAATATTTTTAATTTCTTTACAAAAGTAACACTTTTTTCTCTTCTAAAGTTAATTTGTTCATTTTATCGTATAATTCCTTACAATAACAGTCTTTTCTATTCTCTTCTTGACACTTTGTACATTTCTTTTGAGACTCCATTTATATAGAACAAATTATTACACGATGAAAATGTTTAAACTCTTGAATTATGATATTTTGTTTGTAAATGTTTTTGATAATTATTTAAACCATTTTATAGTTCTTCCACATTCACATTGAGTATCTTCATAATATAATCTATGGTGATTCTTCTTTACACAATCTTTACAATATGAGTCTTTCTTATCTCTACTATAGTGATCACTATTAAACTCTGAAATTTTTTTTAGTTTCTTTACATTTAAGACATTCTTTCTCTTCCAAAGTTAATTTTTCTATTTTATCATACAGCTCTTTATGATACTTCCTATAACAATCTTTACAATTATAAATAATTCCATCTTTTCTACTCTTATCTTTATAAAATTCTTCAAAACCTTTTAATTCTTTGCACATTGAACATTTCTTTTGGGCCTCCATTTATATAGAAAAAATCTTTGACTTTCTCAATTCATATTCATAAAACTTTCCGGTTATTTCTTCATTATTTAAATCTTTTATACTATAAGTTACAGGATCTGTGTTATTAATTTGATAAATCACAAAGATTTCTCTTGACCAATTGTTCTTATATTTGTTCGAAAATGTTTGTTTTTTACTAACAATTCTTACATGATCATTGACTTTAAATTTAGTTTTCGTGTGAATTTCTGGTGGAACATACTTAAAAACCGACTCTAATAACTCTTTTTCTGCATCTTTATCTACGTCTTTAGGCTTCATTTTGATTGTGCTATGAACAGTATCGTTATATTTCTTTACGATTTTTTGAAGAATATCGATCCATTTAAAGTTTTTATTAATCTCAAAAATTACTTTCATTCTCTCATTTTGAGTTCTGTTATATCTCTCTACAATACTTGATTTCTCTTCGTTTTCAGTATGATAAATCTTAATGTTGTATTTTCTCAAAACATCGTTAAATTCTTTTATTTTTAAACTCTAAACCCTTATCTGTATGAAGTAAGTTTGGAGGTTTGTGATTGATCCTTATGGCATCTTTTACTATATCTTCGAAAGCTTTTGAAATATCCTTGCCGTTTTTTCTTTTGATAGCTCTTGACCAAGCATATTTTGAGAAAGTATCAATAACATTTAACATATACTTAAATCCATCATTTTGATCTGAATAGTTAGACATTATAACTAAATCTGCTGCCCATAAATCGTCAATTCCTAATGTTATAATTTTTCTCTTTTTAAACTTCTTTCGTACTGGTGCATGAATTTTCTCTAGCTTCAATCTCGATTTCTTCCTTATTCTTAGATTCTTTTCTTTACTTGTTTTTCATTTGGATTCTTTATAAATTTACTCTTATTTGTCTTACATTTTGAACATTTTGCTGCAATTCTATACAACCCGTTTTGAGTTTGAACGATTTTAGAATCTATATTTTTCGTTTTTTTCTTGCATTTGTGGCAGTGAATCAAATCATCTTCCATTTACATGTGAAAGTTTCCAAGTTTATTTAACTCATCTAATATATCAGATTTATAGCCATAAGGTACTGTATCGATCTTATTTTCTAGAACGATTCTCTTATCATCTTTTAGCGTTCAGTGCCAGCTTGTTTATGGTAACTGTGTACAATTCATGTTTATAGCTTTTTATTACAGTCATCTCCCTAAATTCTTCTTTATCTTCGAACAAACATCTCTTCAAGTTTTCGATATTTATTGTTTTATTTACAACGCTTCTCTTAATTCCTTTACACCTAACTGGATTTTTGTCTAGATATTTGTACGAGTACATCTTTGATCTTAAACCACAAAATTCTTCTAATATCTCGCCGTTCAATTCGTCTTTGAATTTCCCTATTACCTTCTTATTTTTAGTAGTGAAACATTCATGATCTTTTGGATAATCGCTCGTATCAAAGTCATCTATATTTTCTTTAATAATTTTAAAAGGATCTCGTTTCAATTCTAGAAAATAACTGTCTGTATCCATGTAACACAGATTCAAATCTGGATCAAAACTTCTTTAATTTGTTGTAATAAAACTCGTACATTAGCAATTTTGAGAGGTCGAGAACTGAAAATCCTATGTAAATCGGTTTGTTAAATTTAACCTTTTGTTTGTACATGTGACTCGCTATACAGTTGTCGTCAAAGATGTTAAAGCATTTGAAATTTGTTTTCTTAGCTTGTTTCATTGAAAATTCTTCATTTCCAAGCTTAATATCACATCTGTTTCTCACATTTTCCATAGATTTTCCAAAAACTGAGTTGTTCATCAGCTTATAAAAGTCCTTTTCAAAGTCGCTTGTAGCTTTGGTTCTCATGTTTGTGTTAAAATCAATGTATTCTTTCATAAAAGGCTTCTGATCGAATGCAATAACTCTATTCACATGTTTCAAAATTATACCTTGTTCCAAGTAGAACTTCAAATTTCTCGAATGAAACAACGTATTCAGTTTTATCCAGTAGAGTTGTGCAAAGTTTGTTTTTAAAATGTTCTGGAGCAAGAGGTAAATCCTTGTGATGTTCGTGTAAATTCGTTGGATATCCAAGATCAACTTCGAGAATATAGCCATAATCTTCGTCGCCAGTGAGTTTCCAAAATTGTTTCTTGCCATTCTGCTGTTGTATACGTTTTAGGATCCATCCACTTGATATCGTTATATGGTAAAATTTTGCATAAGCCCATACCCATAAAGGTTGTTTGCATCGACGTACAACAGATAGCTTTCTGGTTTTGTCTTATCGAAATCTTTCAAATATTTGTTATATGCTTTAACATATCGTTTAATACATTGAGAAATGCCTCCGCGAATACCTTTTTCAATCATTAAATACATGTTATAATCGTTAATTAGCTGAAGCTCAAATTTTCGTTAATTTTAACATAGCATCCCAAGCAAGACTAGGAGCAGTCAGATAGTGGGCTGGATCAAGCTTATATCAATTCAAACAAATATTCCTAAAATTTTCAAAGATATCAGCGAGCAATAAAACATCTTGAATGTTGTACAAATCAGAATAATTTCCCAGATTTTTCTCTTTTAATATGTTCCAAACATTTAAGTAGTGTTGAAAATCTTTCTCAGATATGCTCTCGTCTGTCAAAAGTGAATAGAAATCTTGAATTCTCAATTCTTCTGTGTAATCAAGTTTTTCAATACTGTCGATAAATTCATAGGGAAATATTCCTTTTCCAGATAGAATTTTAAAGATTTCTTCTTCGTCATTTGGCTGTCTTTCTATTATCTCATTCAGTCCATCTTGTATAAAATGATTTGTATGTTTGAAGTCTTCTCTCTTTAGATTTTTAGCTAACTTTTCTATAGACGAGGCCATGAATCTGAACGTGTCTACAAACGAAAACTTGATGAATTTTCTTGGCTTATCACCTTCGAATTCATAGCCATATCCAGAATTTACAGAATAATTTATATATCTTTCATCGGTGTTTGCAATCAAATCAACATTACCGTATTGTTTTGCCAATTCTTTTATGTACAAATGCGTATCGTAATTAGACATTATTGTTGACAGAAAACGGGAATATTCTGAGGAAATTTCAAATTCAGATTACAAATTCTATGAGCTGCACCTCGAAATTTTCCAGTCAAATGACAGTGATCTCTGCATTTTTTGAATGCATCATAAGCAGAACTCCAATTATCTGGTAAAAACCCTAAAGTTTTTTCAGTGTCTTGATACGATATTTCTTCACAAATGTGGCAAAGATTTGAATTTTGATACGAAATTTCTTCTTCGTCAGTCAATTTCATGGGCTTCATGTTCTTTGAATTATATTTTTTAGCTATGTACTTCGATAATTTATTGAGTTCTTCAAACAATTTTGCAGGAACGTTTGGCAACTCTTCTTCATTTTTTGCTCGATAACATATCGGCTTGTACATACGATTGGTCACATTAGACACTAAATATAGAGTAAAACCATAAGGAATATGCTTCTGAATCTTGGTTGTAGTCGATTTTTGCGGATTGTTTTTGCATGTGGGAATCTTCTCTAATATGCTTTCAAAATCCATATAAATAACGTACGGATGGCTAAATTTCTTTTGGTAATTGGTAAATTTAGTTGTTTGACCCGGAAACGGCATAATTGGCTTGCAAACTTCATGTTGCTTACAAATTTTCTAAATGATCTGATAAAGCACTATATTTGTAGAAATGGCTTAAACATCTTCGACACAAGAACGTCTTGTGAGCATTTTTTTATATCTGTGAACTCGCTAATCTACTTAAATCTGTTTTTTATCAAAACATAATGGGATTTATCATCTTGTTTAACATACAATAAATCAACTTCTAACTTGGCGTCATAAACTTCTGAAATTTGCAACGGTACTATGTGTAGTTTTTTCATCAAAAGTATAGACATTTACAGACATTTTCGGATACTTGTACTTTGCTTTGCTGCTTCGTTTTTCAAATAATTGTATATCTTTTAAAGACATAGGATAGTCGAATCCAGAAAATATCTCATCGTTCACGAATTTTTCGTATTGTTTTGCTCTGTCAACATGAGTCTCGGGTTTTTCAATAGCGCATCGGATAGAGTAAATAAAGCAATAATCATCTTTATTTTTGATATTTACACAAGCTTTTTTATCTTTGATTTCCTTTGGTAAATCGATATATGATCCTGCGTTCATAAATTCATGTTTATTAAGGCTCAAAAAAAACTAGTTGTTTGCAGCGTTTTAATGTCCATCCGGAACCTTTATTTGGATTATTCGTTTGTTCTCGATGTGTTAATTTATTAAATTGCTTAGTAATAAAGTCGTTTACGTCAAAGATTTCGTCTGCTTTGATAGTAAAATACATTAGACATGTTTGCGGTTCATTTCACCATTCACTAAAGTTCGTTCGTATTCACATTCCAAAGAGAGATAGCCCTTCATATTTTTTAACAATTTTCTTGAAATTTCTCGATTAAAACTTTTAATTTCTGACCGCATAATTGAAAGATATTTGTAAATTGACATGGAATTGTCGTTCAAGTTTGTTAAAATGTATTGCTTGAAAAGACCGTGTATTGAGGATAAAACTTCTACATCAATGATATTTTCGGATTTTACTTTAAGAGTTTTATCAATTTCTTCGATCATTTCAGACTTAGTTTTATCGTTTGTTTCTAAGGACAATTTTTCAGCGATTGATTGAATTTTTTCATCATTAAATAGATTGAGATCTTTTTTATCTTCCTTAAAGCTTTTCTTTAATTCACGCAATTTTTTCTATATTGTACATCTTTTCGTGACCATCGATTTGATTCTCTTTAGCCCAAGTCTTCAAATAATTTAGTTCTTTATTATAAATTTCTTTGTTCTTCAAATGATTTTTCGAATTGTAATGACGAGTATAGTGGATGTTCAAAAATGTCTTTTTTTGCAGTATGGGCACTCTATCTTTTTTCCGCTCCATATTTAAAGAGCAAAAATTTGTAAACTAAAATTTTGAGAAGTGGTGATTTTTGTGACAACTTGACACAAATCAGCACAATTTCTGGTCAAATGTTTTCAGATTGTTCTATTTAAAGAGCAAAAATTTGTAAAATTAAATTTTGAGAAGTAGTGATTTTTGACACAAATCAGCACAATTTCTGGTCAAATGTTTTCAGATTGTTCTATTTGTTATAGAAAAATCTTTTAACTAAATTTAGTTAAAAGATTTTTCTATAATAAATGGCAGCGCTGTTACAAGAGTTGAATAAGGTTGGTGAACTAAGATTCAAAGAATATAAGAAATTAGTGGAATTGGAAGAAAAAAAGAAACATAGAATCTTGAATTTGGAGAAAATGAAAGATAAATTCGGGTTTACAATAATTGCCGAGTTGGAAGATTGTAAAGTACACTTACCGAACAGATTTTTGACTGTTTTGGATGAGAAAAAAGATTAAAGAATTAAACAAAAATGAAAAATTACACTTGATTGTTACTGGAAAGAAAGACTATAAAAGATAAAGAAATTATAACAATTAAACTTTGTAGAATAAAGATTTTTTATTAAGATTTCTGGATTTTTTCATTAAAACAGCTTATAAATGTAGAAGCATACATTGAACAGTAAAACAGCTAAAGATTCGGTTATTTAACATTCGTGCTTTCCTGTTAGATTTCTTAGATTTGTTTATTGTTCAATGGACAGTATTTTACATTGATTTTCTGTCTGTCCCAAAAGTGGTCTAGAACCGGCATATTCATATCTACTTATATATATATATATATATATATATATATATATATATATATATATATATATATATATATACACCACACACACACAGTGTGTGTGTGTGTGTGTGTGTGGTGTGTGTGTGTGTGTGTGTGTTCTTTTAGTAGCCCGGAGACAGGACCTGCTATATCATGACAGCCGGCAAGTGACAAAACAATAATGGCGACTGTCCAGCTGTATGAGTTGTTGTCACTGACAAATGTTTGCCCCTCACTTCTCTTTATGTGACGGTCACTCTTCGTTTGAAACCACTCCAAGCCCAAGTAGTTTATTGTGTTATACAATGTAATGTTATATCTGAATGCACTACAGCACTGACATATATTTCTCCCACAGTTCCTTTTTATGTGCTGCACACTCTTCGTTTAAACCTCTCAACGCCCAAGTAGTTTATTGTGTTATACAATGTAATGTTATATCTAAATGTACTACAGCACCGACATATTTTTTGTCCTACAGTTCTCTTTATGTGACGCTCACTCTTTGTTTGAAACCACTCTACGCCAAAGTAGTTTCATTTATTATACAATTGTAATGTTATATCAAAATGTGCTATAGCAATGACAAATGTTTCTCGATCACTTTGCTTTATGTGACGCTCACTCTTAGTTTGTACCACTCTACTCCCAAGTTGTTTATTGTGTTATACAATGTAATGTTATATCTAAATGTACTATAGCACTGACACATGTTTCACCATCACTTCTCTTTATGTGCTGCTCACTCTTAGTTTTGTACAACTCTACTCCCAAGTTGTTTTATTGTGTTATACAATACAATGTTATATCTAAATGTACTATAGCACTGACAAATGTTTCTCCATCACTTCTCTTTATGTGCTGCTCACTCTTAGTTTGTACCACTCTATTCCCAAGTTGTTTATTGTGTTATACAATGTAATGTTATATCTAAATGTACTACAGCACCGACATATTTTTTGTCCTACAGTTCTCTTTATGTGACGCTCACTCTTTGTTTGAACCACTCTACGCCAAAGTAGTTTCATTTATTATACAATTGTAATGTTATATCAAAATGTGCTATAGCAATGACAAATGTTTCTCGATCACTTTGCTTTATGTGACGCTCACTCTTAGTTTGTACCACTCTACTCCCAAGTTGTTTATTGTGTTATACAATGTAATGTTATATCTAAATGTACTATAGCACTGACAAATGTTTCTCCATCACTTATCTTTATGTGCTGCTCACTCTTAGTTTGTAACCACTCTATTCCCAAGTAGTTTATTGTGTTATACAATGTAATGTTATATCTAAATGTACTACAGCACCCGACATATTTTTTGTCCTACAGTTCTTTTTATGTGACGCTCACTCTTTGTTTTGAACCACTCTACGCCAAAGTAGTTTCATTTATTATACAATTGTAATGTTATATCAAAATGTGCTATAGCAATGACAAATGTTTCTCCATCACTTTGCTTTATGTGACGCTCACTCTTAGTTTGTACCACTCTACTCCCAAGTTGTTTATTGTGTTATACAATGTAATGTTATATCTAAATGTACTATAGCACTGACAAATGTTTCTCCATCACTTCTCTTTATGTGCTGCTCACTCTTAGTTTGTACAACTCTTACTCCAAAGTTGTTTATTGTGTTATACAATATAGTGTTATATCTAAATGTACTAAAGCACTGACAAATGTTTCTCCATCACTTATCTTTATGTGCTGCCCACTCTTAGTTTGTACCACTCTACTCCCCAAGTTGTTTATTGTGTTATACAATGTAATGTTATATCTAAATGTACTATAGCACTGACACATGTTTCACCATCACTTCTCTTTATGTGCTGCTCCACTTCTTAGTTTGTACAACTCTACTACCAAGTTGTTTATTGTGTTATACAATACAATGTTATATCTAAATGTAACTATAGCACTGACAAATGTTTCTCTTCTCCATCACTTCTCTTTATGTGCTGCTCACTCTTAGTTTGTACCACTCTATTCCCAAGTTTGTTTAATTGTGTTTATACAATGTAATGTTATATCTAAATGTACTATAGCACTGACAAATGTTTCTCCATCACTTCACTTTATGTGCTGCTCACTCTTAGTTTGTAGCACTCTACTCCCAAGTTGTTTATTGTGTTATACAATATAATGTTACATCTTAATGTACTATAGCACTGACAAATGTTTCTCCATCACTTATCTTTATGTGCTGCCCACTCTCAGTTTGTACCACTCTACTCCCAAGTTTGTTTATTGTGTTATACAATGTAATGGTATATCTAAATGTACTATAGCACTGACAAAATGTTTCACCATCACTTCTCTTTATGTGCTGCTCACTCTTAGTTTGTACAACTCTACTCCCAAGGTTGTTTATTGTGTTATACAATGTAATGGTATATCTAAATGTACTATAGCACTGACAAATGTTTCTCCATCACTTCTCTTTTATGTGGCTTGCTCACTCTTAGTTTGTACCACTCTATTCCCAAGTTGTTTATTGTGTTATACAATGTAATGTTATATCTAAATGTACTATAGCACTGACACATGTTTCACCATCACTTCTCTTTATGTGCTGCTCACTCTTAGTTTGTACAACTCTACTCCCAAGTTGTTTATTGTGTTTATACAATACAATGTTATATCTAAATGTACTATAGCACTGACAAATGTTTCTCCATCACTTCTCTTTATGTGCTGCTCACTCTTAGTTTGTACCACTCTATCCCAAGTTGTTTATTGTGTTATACAATGTAATGTTATATCTAAATGTACTACAGCACCGACATATTTTTTGTCCCACAGTTCTCTTTATGTGACGCTCACTCTTTGTTTGAACCACTCTACGCCAAAGTAGTTTCATTTATTATACAATTGTAATGTTATATCAAAATGTGCTATAGCAATGACAAATGTTTCTCCATCACTTTGCTTTATGTGACGCTCACTCTTAGTTTTGTACCACTCTACTCCCAAGTTGTTTTATTGTGTTATACAATGTAATGTTATATCTAAATGTACTATAGCACTGACAAATGTGTTTCACCATCACTTCTCTTTATGTGCTGCTCACTCTTAGTTTGTACAACTCTACTCCCAAGTTGTTTATTGTGTTTTATACAATGTAATGGTATATCTAAATGTACTATAGCACTGACAAATGTTTCTTCTCCATCACTTCTCTTTATGTGCTGCTCACTCTTAGTTTGTACCACTCTATTCCCAAGTTGTTTATTGTGTTATACAATGTAATGTTATATCTAAATGTACTATAGCACTGACACATGTTTCACCATCACTTCTCTTTATGTGCTGCTCACTCTTAGTTTGTACAACTCTACTCCCAAGTTGTTTATTGTGTTATACAATACAATGTTATATCTAAATGTACTATAGCACTGACAAATGTTTCTCCATCACTTCTCTTTATGTGCTGCTCACTCTTAGTTTGTACAACTCTACTCCCAAGTTTGTTTATTGTGTTATACAATACAATGTTATATCTAAATGTACTATAGCACTGGACAAACAAATGTTTCACCATCACTTCTCTTTATGTGCTGCTCACCACTCTTAGTTTTGTACAACTCTACTCCCAAGTTGTTTATTGTGCTATAACAATGTAATGGTATTATCTAAATGTACTATAGCACTGACAAATGTTTTCTCCATCACTTCTCTTTATGTTGCTGCTCACTCTTAGTTTGTACCACTCTATTCCCAAGTTGTTTTATTGTGTTATACAATGTAATGTTATATCTAAATGTACTATAGCACTGACACATGTTTTACCATCACTTCTCTTTATGTGCTGCTGCTCACTCTTAGTTTGTACAACTCTACTCCCAAGTTGTTTATTGTGTTATACAATACAATGTTATATCTAAATGTACTATAGCACTGACAAATGTTTCTCCATCACTTCTCTTTATGTGCTGCTCACTCTTAGTTTGTACCACTCTATTCCCAAGTTGTTTATTGTGTTATACAATGTAATGTTATATCTAAATGTACTATAGCACTGACAAATGTTTCTCCATCACTTCACTTTATGTGCTGCTCACTCTTAGTTTGTAGCACTCTACCTCCCAAGTTGTTTATTGTGTGTTATACAATATAATGTTACATCTTAATGTACTATAGCACTGACAAATGTTTCACCATCACTTCTCTTTATGTGCTGCTCACTCTTAGTTTGTACAACTCTACTCCCAAGTTGTTTATTGTGTTATACAATGTAATGGTATATCTAAATGTACTATAGCACTGACAAATGTTTCTCCATCACTTCTCTTTATGTGCTGCTGCTCACTCTTAGTTTGTACCACTCTATTCCCAAATTGTTTATTGTGTTATTTAATGTAATGTTATATCTAAATGTACTATAGCACTGACACATGTTTCACCATCACTTCTCTTTATGTGCTGCTCACTCTTAGTTTGTACAACTCTACTCCCAAGTTGTTTATTGTGTTATACAATACAATGTTATATCTAAATGTACTATAGCACTGACAAATGTTTCTCCATCACTTCTCTTTATGTGCTGCTCACTCTTAGTTTGTACCACTCTATTCCCAAGTTGTTTATTGTGTTATACAATGTAATGTTATATCTAAATGTACTACAGCACCGACATATTTTTGTCCTACAGTTCTCTTTATGTGACGCTCACTCTTTTGTTTGAACCACTCTTACGCCAAAGTAGTTTCATTTATTATACAATTGTAATGTTATATCAAAATGTGCTATAGCAATGACAAATGTTTCTCGATCACTTTGCTTTATGTGACGCTCACTCTTAGTTATGTACCACTCTACTCCCAAGTTGTTTATTGTGTTATACAATGTAATGTTATATCTAAATGTACTATAGCACTGACAAATGTTTCTCCATCACTTATCTTTATGTGCTGCTCACTCTTAGTTTGTACCACTCTATTCCCAAGTAGTTTATTGTGTTATACAATGTAATGTTATATCTAAATGTACTACAGCACCGACATATTTTTGTCCTACAGTTCTCTTTATGTGACGCTCACTCTTTGTTTGAACCACTCTAACGCCAAAGTAGTTTCATTTAATTATACAATTGTAATGTTATATCAAAATGTGCTATAGCACTGACAAATGTTTCTCCATCACTTATCTTTATGTGCTGCTCACTCTTAGTTTGTACCACTCTATTCCCAAGTAGTTTATTGTGTTATACAATGTAATGTTATATCTAAATGTACTACAGCACCGACATATTTTTTTGTCCCTACAGTTCTCTTTATGTGACGCTCACTCTTAGTTTGTACCACTCTACTCCCAAGTTGTTTATTGTGTTATACAATGTAATGTTATATCTAAATGTACTATAGCACTGACAAATGTTTCTCCCATCACTTCTCTTTATGTGCTGCTCACTCTTAGTTTGTACAACTCTACTCCATAGTTGTTTATTGTGTTATACAATATAGTGTTATATCTAAATGTACTAAAGCACTGACAAATGTTTCTCCATCACTTATCTTTATGTGCTGCCCACTCTTAGTTTGTACCACTCTACTCCCAAGTTGTTTATTGTGTTGTACAATGTAATGTTATATCTAAATGTCCTATAGCACTGTCAAATGTTTCTCCATCACTTATCTTTATGTGCTGCCCACTCTTAGTTTGTACCACTCTACTCCCAAGTTGTTTATTGTGTTATACAATATAATGTTATATCTAAATGTACTATAGCACTGACAAATGTTTCTCCATCACTTCACTTTATGTGCTGCTCACTCTTAGTTTGTAGCACTCTACTCCCAAGTTGTTTATTGTGTTATACAATACAATGTTACATCTTAATGTACTATAGCACTGACAAATGTTTCTCCATCACTTATCTTTATGTGCTGCCCACTCTCAGTTTGTACCACTCTACTCCCCAAGTTGTTTATTGTGTTATACAATGTAATGTTATATCTAAATGTACTATAGCACTGACAAATGTTTCACCAATCACTTCTCTTTATGTGCTGCTCACTCTTAGTTTGTACAACTCTACTCCCAAGTTGTTTATTGTGTTATACAATGTAATGGTATATCTAAATGTACTATAGCACTGACAAATGTTTCTCCATCACTTCTCTTTATGTGCTGCTCACTCTTAGTTTGTACCACTCTATTCCCAAGTTGTTTTATTGTGTTATACAATGTAATGTTATATCTAAATGTACTATAGCACTGACACATGTTTCACCATCACTTCTCTTTATGTGCTGCTCACTCTTAGTTTGTACAACTCTACTCCCAAGTTGTTTATTGTGTTATACAATACAATGTTATATCTAAATGTACTATAGCACTGACAAATGTTTCTCCATCACTTCACTTTATGTACTGCTCACTCTTAGTTTGTACCACTCTATTCCCAAGTTGTTTATTGTGTTATACAATGTAATGTTATATCTAAATGTACTATAGCACTGACAAATGTTTCTCCATCACTTATCTGTATGTGCTGCCCACTCTTAGTTTGTACCACTCTACTCCCAAGTTGTTTATTGTGTTATACAATGTAATGTTATATCTAAATGTACTATAGCACTGACAAATGTTTCACCATCACTTCTTATCTCTTTATGTGCTGCTTCACTCTTAGTTTGTACAACTTTACTCCCAAGTTGTTTATTTGTGTTTATACAAATATAATGTTATATCTAAATGTACTATAGCACTGACAAATGTTTTCTCCATCACTTATCTTTATGTGCTGCCCACTCTTAGTTTGTACCACTCTACTCCCAAGTTGTTTATTGTGTTATACAATGTAATGTTATATCTAAATGTACTATAGTACTGACAAATGTTTTCTCCATCACTTCTCTTTATGTGCTGCTCACTCTTAGATTGTACCACTCTACTCCCAAGTTGTTTATTGTGTTATATACAATGTAATGTTATATCTAAATGTACTATAGCACTGACAAATGTTTCTCCATCACTTCTCTTTATGTGCTGCTCACTCTTAGTTTGTAACACTCTAACTACCAAGTTGTTTATTGTGTTATACAATGTAATGTTATATCTAAATGTACTATAGCACTGACAAATGTCTGTCCATCACCTCTACTCACTCTTCGTTTATTCCACTCCACGCACAAGTTGTTTTTTCTTATATAACTTAATGCGATATCTAAATAAACTGTTTGCAGTCATGGACAAGTGTTTGTCCCTCTCTTTTTGTGTACAGCTTACTCTTTATTTGTACAACTCCTCGCCAAAGTTATGTTTGTATTATAAAATTGTATATAATATATGCATGAAAATATTGTCGTTGACAAATATTTTTCCCTCACATTTGTGTATTGCACACTTTCAAACCAAACTTCATAAGAAGGTAATTGGCCATGGAAAAGCTTTGCTTCATAAACTACTTTGCCTACTGTAGTAGTTCCCGGATCGTCCTTTGGCTTATCCTATAATTAAATAACTACCTAAATCTGATTTCTTGTTCGGTTTTTCTCGTTTTCTATACCTTTATGTTTCATTTAAAAATGTGGTACTGAAAACCTTTTGATTTGGGTTCTGTAAAATATATGAAGTCTCCTTTTTCTCCTCGTAGGGTCTTCATTCCTGCTACTCCAATGTCCGAAGCGCACAGTTTATTATTTCTTCCTCATACACCATTTAAGGGTCTATTAAGAGTTTCTTCACGTAGCAGAGCTAATAACAGGAGAACTCAAAGCTCTGATTGGATTTTGGAATCATTTTCAAACTGTGGTTTTCTGTAATTTCTTACTATGTAAACTATGTACGCGTGAATTTGTCTATAGCTTTCATATCTACCTCAAAAATGTTAGTTGAATCCACCCCACGTATAAAAGTGGATTCATGATGCAAATATACCTGTTTCACTTTCTCAAATATATTCAAAATATTTGCATATCATCTGATGGTAATGCTGCTTAAGAGCATTGTAAGACTTTTCTTTCCATTATTTCTTAGTATTATAAAACTACTAAGTAGGGTTTTTGTCTAAAAGTTTACCTCTTAGTTTTTTGGGTAATTAAAATATAGGGTTTGTTAATACCTACTGCACTACATCAACCAGTTTTTTCCAATGAATCCTGAGTACGGCATTTTAGCAAAAATGCCCCACATCAGCGTCATGCTCTTTAACTGGTGGAGATGCAGAAGACAACCATTGTGCTGTAATGGCTATACAACGCTCATATTTCACTTTCTTGAACGTTTTTCTTCCTGTAAAAATTTTGTTAATTTACTAGCTCCAGGAATATCTTCATAAACAGTGCTAGTATCACTATTACAACTTACATCCTACTTAAAGAGCTAAATCGTCATGCAATTTCCGCAGTCGTATTACATACATTACAGGAACAATCTAAGCTCTCTTAGTGAGACGTGATTTTCTTGCCAATTACTGTTCCCTGCACCTCGTCTCTGATCTCCAACTCGTTCTTAGCCCCCTGTTCTGTGATGCATTCTGCATAATTCAACTTGTAGGTTTTAATAGGTTTTAATTTTGAGCTCTCCCATGTAGCACAATCTACTTTTCTAAGTTTACATCATTAAGTGCATAGTTTTTGTGATTTTCTGAGCTATCAAAACTTATCAAGTTATAGCTTAATACTGAGCTTATGAAGTTAATTACTGAATTTGTCCTTACTAATAACAAATAATAAAGTTACACTTTTGATCTTCTCTGAAATTTGAATAGACATATATGTAATATAAATAATTTTATTAAATTTATATATTTATTTGGATTTTTTTAGAAAGCCTGTATTACCAGGGTGTTGCATAGATTATTGGTAACCTACTGATCTAATTAAAATTGTTTATACGAGTGTATTTTCTACAATATAACTAACAATTATTCCATGGCTGAAAATAATTACCGCCTCCTTTTGGTTTTAATAGATGCATATTTTACAATTGCCTCAGCGAATAGATGAAATATAAATCTAAAGATTAAATTCATCAACCTCCATATTTTAAATGCTCATTTGGGGGAGTGCTCTATAAACATTTTTAAAGATCACATTTTTTATTTCTTAATAAAATTACATTCGAAGTGACAAAAAAGTGAAAATTTAAAAATTTTATTAACAAATTGATTAGGTAATTCTATATGAAATAATAGTTGAATAACTAGGGCAAACCAACTAAATTGTCAGACACACAGTTTTGACGTTATTATTTGTGCGTAATTAGTTATTTATGTTTATATTAAATAACAAATATTGTTTCCTCTCATTATTTGTAATAACAGGTAAATGTTTTATGATGAAGTGTATAATATCACTTAAATATATGTATAGCTGATTTAAAAATTGAGTTTTGTGTAATATTGATCAAAATATACAGCATTCCACTAACTTTTTACATTAGCTTTAAGTTATTTGCCATATTACGAGAGCGAAACATTTTCCTTAAAATATTACAGCTACTTGTTTCTTTGTAACATTGACGTAATTCATTTGTCCACATAAGTTAGATTTAAGTAAACTAATTTTACCCCACATAGCAACCAGTGATAAATACATTCTATAAATATTAAAATATATAATTGTATGTTAGAAGCCGTGACTACAATGTAGAAATGGTAAATGAGGGATATACTGTTTGGATATATATGAGGGATATACTGTTTGGGGCAGAAAATTATTTATCTGAATAGCATTTTGTAATATTTTTATAACGGATGTATAAGAGCTGATATCTTTCAACTGACAAATTCTTTGTTGTTCCCCCGCCTTGTGCAATCATACTTCTAAACTGATAGTGCTCTGCTTATACTTTGAAGGATATTTGTTTACAAAAGTATCTTTGGAGTTTTAAAAAAGTCATAAAAAGGTTTTTAAATAATTTTAACTATTAAGGACAGAAATAGGTTTAGACCTATACCTTTAATTCATGAAATCAATGTAACCAATGCATAAATGTTGTACATAGTTTTAAGTAAATTTAAACAAACTCCCTAATGTGTTGCCTGAAGCTATTTATGAGTATTAAAAATATAAAAAATCATAATTATTTCCTCTTTTAACAGTACATTTAATCATGAATTGGGCGGTTTAGTAAGTCCTTTCCCCCCCCCTTGTCCCTGGGTTCTAGAACACGTTTATCTCAATTATAGAGGATATAAAATTATATTCTCACATATAAAATAAATTTAATATAGAAATACTAATAGTATATAAACGATATGTTCATGACACAATAGTGTTATTTGACGGTTAAACCTGTGTTACATATTCTGCTAAACCACCTTAATTATATTATGCTTAAGCTAATTATTATTCTAGGTATTACATGTATATATGGTAATATTTACCTTTTGTACCTACGATAAGATTGATTTTAATATTTATATTTAAGCCAAACCACATCTAATCAGACATGTGCTACATCATACCTTCCAATTAAAACATACGAGAAATTTGCAATTGGAATGGAAAATACAATTAGTCATACAAATGGCTGCTAATCATTGAATGGTACATCCTGATAATTTAAACAGAGGTCAATTTAGTAAAACACACATCTCCTATGTTATCTAAAGCTTTCTTTTTTCAATATTTTCCACATATTAATACATAAACTAAAAATGTAATAAATTATAATAATATAGTATTTACTTTTAAGTACCACTCAAAAAAAGAAATATAACTATTTTAAATTGTCTTACAATATTAAATAGTAAATAAAATTAATGTATTCACTGCTTACATAACAGAATTTAACCATAATTTATTCATTCTGGGTCTAAAACTTTCTTAAAAAAATAAATTAACTATAGCTTTGAATGATGTTACTTACTCCATTAATTGTACTGTTTTCATGAATTTAACTTATCTACAGTTACTGAAAGCTTATGTTTTATTTATTTAAATATTTTATTTAAAAATATTTGATACTATTTAAAGAAATATAAAATATGAAATTAAATAAAATTGGTAGCTTTTAAATTTTCGCTACCAGTGCTTGATTGTCGCGTGTGGTTTATTGCGTTATACTGCGACCAAACATTGCTTAACAATTGAAAGTTTATATATTTCGTCCGCGATGTAGAACACTATCTCACCATATATGATAAAGCAGTAAAGTATTCAGCACTTTCTAACACTGAACGAACGAGAATATAAGAAATTCTATCTAATGCTCACTGTACAATATTGGAGGAAAGTCCTTTATGTAATATGAGATTTTGAGCAAACAATCTAATCAATGTCAAACTTAAAACCATTATATAGTGAATAAAAACAAATGTAATTCATTGGTTAATAAATTATATTCAATTTTACGGTGCATATACTACGTAAAATAATCAATGATAAAACTATAAATTTCTGGCCTAGAGTATTATGTTAATTACTTGTATTCCAGTGGTAAATAATAATTAATTCATAGAACTATGTCCACTCAAATCACAAGTAACTGTATAAAATCTTCAAGTTACAAATTATTAAAAATGCCATTTTCTTACACTGTTTACAGAGCCAGATAATTCTGATAAAATCTCATCCCATCTAGAGCTTTGATTGATTAATATTCCGGTGTAGTTTTTATTTCTGCAATGATGTGATCAGCACCCCACGAGTTCTTCTTAAGAATGATTTAACTATAGATACAGAATTGATTTATGGGTCAGAGTTTTAGAGAAGCTAACGATAACTGATTTTATTGAATGTTGGAGAACACATGTCTAGGAATGTTTGAAAGGGTGGTTGAAAAGTGGAAGAACAATCCCAAATTATTTGGTATTAACTATTTTATTTCTGTGTTATATATCCTGGCTTGGACTGTTTTAAGAGAGACAAAACTGTTTTTAAATAATTTTTTTAGAGGTGTGAATGATTACAACAACCAATTTTTGTTGCAATTTTATATATATATATATATATATATATATTTAGATAAAAACAAATAAGCATTTGTCTACATCTAAAATTCCTACTAAGAAAGAAGTACGCGTGGCATTTAGATTCCAAACCCTAGTCTCTGTCAGCCTTTATTAAAATTAAATTCCACAATATGCACAAAAAGGTAATAGGTACTTAAGTTAATATTTAAGGTCTTAGTATAACATGAACGTTGAGTACTGTATGGCATGTTTGTTAAAAAACAGTTTATAGCACATATTTAAAGGCTACTAAAATACAATGAAGAAATTGATTGCCCAGTAGATAAAAGATCTGTCTTATAGTCTATGCAGAATGGAACTTTTAGAATGCAGAGTACAGGTTAAAAGTGTTTTGGTATATCGTAAAGGCTAAGTATCATAATGGGTTTACCACGATACATAAAACTACTTATTATATACATGTTCATGTAATGAATACAATAGTAAGTTATTTGTAGTCGTAATTTCTGAAAGGGACAGTACTGACTACGTGACACAATTATTGCAGTTACAGTACCAACAGTTTAGTAACGTAACGTTATAGATACGTGCATAAAGCAATCTCACACCGTGCTTTTTAACAGTCCATACAGTCATATTTGTTTAATTGTCAGAAAATGAAAATCAAGTTATATAACTAATAGAAAAAATATACTTCAAATTGAGAGGTAGTTTTAATATCAACTGTTTCATAGGCTTAGAATTGACGTTATCAGTCATTTTCGTAAAAAATGTTTTTTAAGTATTTAATTATCACTCGGGAACTATTCTTGGAAATAAATACTTTAATCTAAAACACAATTGTACAGTGTCCATAACATCTGGTATATAATTAGAAAAAAAAATTATAATTTACTTTGATTACGAATGGTGATTTAAGTAGTTTTTTTTACCTTTTAAGAATTACAGATAAAGTAGTAGCCGGAAGCAACAAACATGTCACGGTTGAAAGGTATTAGTTGTTTTGTTGCTCCCAATACTTTCTATTGAGTCGATAATTTCCGATGATATTGAGGTGCCACGTGGGCCTTTTACAGAGAGGTGATCCTACTCATTCTTTTTACTGCCCAGCAAAAGAAACGGATATTAGACTATCCTCATTCCTACAAGAGATATTTACGAAAGAATTACTAATGAATGGCAAGTATAAAGTTTACACCTTCATTGGTTCATTATTTTATTTACCACAATACATTGCTATAGTTTCTTTTTACTCCAAAGAGTCTTAAAAATTTCGTTAATGTTTATTACTACTTCACTCATACAAACAAACCCTTTAAACATATACTTCTGTCACAAAGATAGAGAATAATCGCATGATGTTACAATCTTACAATCTATTTTAATCTCAATTGATTATTTCAATCTTAAAATATGTGTTTCAGTTTTGGAATTCAAATTAAAAACCATTCAGTAATTTTTTACGATCCTAGAAATATTTAAAGCCAGGTTCACAATCTGTTCTGATTTTTTATTTTATTATATTAAAGTCGAGTTGGTGTGCCCTGAAATCCAACAACAAAAGTGCTTTTGAGTAGGAAGACTAATTATAGAAATACTAAATTCCTCTCCCGCTGACACAGGGGTGGTTACACAAAAAGTATGATGCAGCAATTTTTGGTGGCGACCCGCGAAACTAAATTTACTTGTTTTTCATGAAAAATGTTGTACCGTTACAAATTCCTAAATATAAAGTACAATGTGATATCACTTAGCTTCTTCATTTAGTTTGTAAATAGGATTTTTAATTTTCTGTTACAAATTTGGATTAAACAAACAAAAGTATATTAAATTACATTTCATTTTTAACTTTGAGGAACTTTTTCTGATATTTTTTTTTGTAATGAAATCAAAGATGTTTATCCTGTTGAGAACCTAAAATGTAAACCTAAATGAGTATCCGTTTGACAAGGCAATAATGATGGATCTTGTTTAATAGGACATACATTGTAAATTATGTTGTTTCTTTTAGTATTTTTATAGTTGGAGCTAAGGGTTAGTGAGAGGAAATTGCAAATACTAGCAGTTACTTTCACTAGGAATCTAATGTTTATACTTTATTACAAACCTCAATAATTAATACACATAACTAACAATGCGAAATGAACATATGTCTATTTTAACAAAACAATAATTATTTTAAAACAATACATATTTTAGTATAATGTTAAATTTCTGTATTACCTGAGTAGGACCTCCCGCGGATCTAGCCCCAACATGGGCTCTTATGGAGTTATTTTAACATGGGCTCTTATGGCGATATTTTAGCATTGTCTCTTATGGGAGATACATTTCGGTGTTTCCTAACCACAGACTTCCTGTTTCCGGCGACTTATCTCAATCTAGACTTCCCTGTTTGTCACACACCTCTGACCTTTTCTGTACTGCTTAAACCC